>NC_066579.1:125512454-125583087 GCF_024323335.1 Lathyrus oleraceus
TTTAACCGCTTTTGATTGAAGTTTGTTTTCTCGACTCGCTTCGCCGGCAACAACCGCAGACTCGTTTTGTCACTACCTTCAAACAACATCGCCGCTAATAGCCAACAACAACATAGTCTGCTGTTCAGTTGTAAACAAGGGTTTCTTGAGTTCCGCCTTCAAACCGATCCACTTTCGGTTCAAATTCCGTCACACCTCAAAAGCAGCTGTTATTTACATTGGTAATAATTTGAACTCGTCAAAGTTTTACCTGTTTACAGCATTCTGTATTTTTCAGTTAAACCATATTTTGATGCATTGTGTGTTGGCTGCTGTTGTGACTTATAGTTTGTAGGCATGAGTTTATAGTCCAATATGTTTTATTGTTGTTTGATTCAAATAAACTTTTGTTTTGAAGTTGTGTGAAATTTGTAAATAGTGAAGCGCTACTGCAGGAAGCTCATAATCAACTTTGATTTGGCATTTTTTGTGTAAAAATTATGATAAGTTTTAATTTATCCCAATTCTGTTCTAATCATGTGAGCTGTATGAACTAGGTTGTATTTTCAACTTGAATCAATTTTGTTGAGGTTAAATTTGTGTGTATGAGTGAGTATATGTTGCCCGGTGCTATAGATTTTGAGAGGTGAATTCCGGTGTTTATTTCGGTTCGTCATGTGCTGTAGCATTCTTCTTGGATGTAAATGCTGTAAAATAATTATGCAGATTGATTAAGTTATGCCATTGCTTTTCGGTTGTGTCAATTCTATAATTTCTATAACATGTTGATTTAAGTTTGTGTAAATATTGTACTGTCCATCCTCTTAATTGCATTTTCAATTGTCAACGTTGCTTTGTAATTGAGACTGATGTAATAACTTTGGAAATCATGTGGTGATTATTTGGCATTCATTTTGGTTATCCGGCGTGTGTGTCAAATTGGTTTAAACCTGAATATCAAGATTCAAATGCAGTTATGTTTTTGTTTGTTTTGTTTGCAATATAATGAGCTGTTGCGGTTTGCAATATTCAAGTTTTTTTGAGGCAGTAAATGTGTATCAGTGAGATGCGATAATGCTTTATGGTTATGCCTCACCTTTTCCGTTTCAATATTAATTTATGATTGATAATGATGCTTGAATGCTATAAAAACAAGTTTTAATGTTATGTTTTTTAATGTGTCAAAGTAATCCATATGTTGTTGGAAAGTATAGGAATTTTATTTGAGTTAAAGTGTGAGCTTGCAGTAGTTTGAATTCTATTTAAGTGAGAAGTAGTTATAATGTGGAATAATGCCAATCCATCTTTAAAGGCTCAATTGAAACAAATAAATTGAACATTCTTTCTCTTTTGATTCAATTAAAATTGATTAAAATTTCAATTAGCTTAATTAATCAATTTTAATTAACTTAATTATTTGGTTTAACTAAATAATTTTGATAATTAATTTTAATTAATTCAATTAATCGATTTAATCAAATTTTAATAAATTACTTTTGTTAAAAGGAAATTGATCAATTCTTCCCACTCTCACAAACTCCATATTATTTCAACAAAAAAGAACTATTTCATGTCATCATCATTTCATAAACCATTTTCAATTTTATTTTCAATTCATCATCCAATACAAACCAATTTCAAAAGTCACATCATAACAATTCTTGATTCAAACATCAAGCCCATTTTAAAAAAAAAACACCCTTGTAAGTCGATTGCTCGTAGCATCGCCATCAACCTCACATAGCTTACTCTTGGGCTTTCTTACAATGAAACCTACTTGGTTATTGATTAATCGAGTAGATGAAATAATACACTAAATAAAATTCATTTATTCAATCAACACAAATTCAAATCATTTCTTCAAACCATTCAACTTCAAAAGAATTTTCTCTTTCAAACATAAACTTGGGATGAAAAGGAGATAGTAAGCGTATGCTTCACTATTTCTCAAGCACTTGAATAATTGGCGTACGCCATATTGCGCGAGTTCTTGTCACCCAATTAAATCTTAAATCACATCTTCCAAATCAACTACAAATCTTAAATCCTTTTTATTCCATATTTCAGATGAAAAGAGGATAGGAGGCGTACGCCTCCCTATCTTTCGATTATTCGAATAATTGGCGAACGCCACATTGCTCGAATCTTCGTCATCAATTCAAAACCACAATCGAATAAACTCAAATCATACCAAATCCAAACCTACCAATCCAAAATACAAATCAAATACGATATCTAAAACATATCTTTTACAACTTAAACTTCGGATGACAAAAGATGAGAGGCGTACGCCTCGCCATCTCTCGATTATTTGAATAATTGGCGAACGTCATATTGCCCAAATTATCGACTTCCGACTAAAACACGCTAAATAAACTGGGATAAAGGAATAAGTGGCGTACGCCTCATTATCCTTTGAATAAGCAAGTAGGAGGCGTACGCCTCACTACCGTGCATATTCAACATCCACAAACAAACTTTCAAAATAATCTGAATGAAAAAGGAATAGAAGGCGGACGCCTTATTACTCCTCGAAAGAATTGGACGATTGGTGAACACCACATTGCTCAATCTTTCGTCATTCTTCAAAAAACATCTCAAACAAATCAAACCTAATTTCCCGCCCCCGAGCGATCGAAACCAATCAAACCAAAACACCCAAACACATCAATTCAACATGTCACCCCCGCGTGACCAAAACCTCTTCAAAAGAACATTGTCAATCCTTTCTAATGCGCACAACAAACCAGTGCTAGAGCCTCCCCCGAGAGTAGACAATGCCAGCGTTTAGCCGTTAGAACGCCGACCTACAAAGTCGTTCATCAAAACAAAACCCACCAAATATTCGTAGTAGCCCGAACTACGAATGCTCTGATTTCCTTATTGCACCATAAGGATACGCAGGCAGGAGATTGCTGTATCTTCGCGAGCACACTAATAAAAAACCTTCCGTTTCCCCCTCCTGAGGTCTTCATCCACATCTATCATCAATTCTAATCACTCGAAGCAAGCAGATAAACAGTCAATTAACAGTCAAATAGCAAAATCAGACTAAGAGGTTCCCGTTGAGTACAACGGACGTGAGGGGTGCTAATACCTTTCCCTTGCGTAATTGACTCCCGAACCCGAATATGGTTGCGACGACCATTATTCTAATTTCTAAAGGTTTTCTCGATATTTTCCTATTCCTTCATTGGAATAAATAAAGTTCGGTGGCGACTCTGTTCGAACAATATTTTTCCGCGTTCCATCGCGAGGGATCGCATTTTTTCGAGGTGCGACAGACTGGCGACTCTGCTGGGGACCCTGCTCCAAGCAAGAGAGAGTCTAGCCTAACTTAGTCTGATTTTGCTATGACTATTAGAATGTGTTCTTTTCTTCCATGCTTATTGCTCTGTATTTTATTCTGATTGCTTGTGTTGTATATAATTTGTCTTGATACTTTGATATGGGGCTTGATGTATGTTGTGAGATAAGCTCCATACCCGAGCTTCGAGAAAAACTTAGAACCCGGAGTTCTGTAGTATTGAACCGGGGGGTGTACACCTCATTGGGACAATACGAAGACTCCACCTGGAGTAGATCTGTTTGGAGTTTCCATCACAATATGGCTAGCCCATCATTGTGGGGGAGGTTCTAAACACGATCCGTGACTCTAGGGACCTCGCCTTAAACCCAAGTTTTGTTTTCATGATTGGCGATTGTGTAGTATTGAACTGAAGGGGTTACACCCTGTTCGAACAATACGAGAATCCCACTTAGATTAGATCATTTCAGAACTCCCATCACGATGTGGCTAGCCCACCATTGCGAGGATGTTTTAAACTTGATCTGTGAGTCTAAGTTCCTTCCTTGAAAACATAACTTTAGAACCTACCTTTGGGGAATTTCTTGTGATCAGAGAAACCTTTGCTGCTTCCTTTTATCCTGACGTACCTGACGTGTGGATAATCTTGAGTATTGGTACTCCTTTGCAAAAAACATGGCAGAATTTCATGCATTTTGCATATCATCAACATGCATTGCATATCATTGTCCAGAAACAAAAAAACTTACACCATACTCTACCCTTTGTCCAGTAATGCTGACTACTCGACACCGGTACGAGACACGCAGCAATTACAAGATGACGCTTGAACAGCTTGAAGCCAACCAGGTTTCGATGAGAACAAACATTGACTCCATGCAGGCAAAGATGGATCGCTTGCTAGAGACCATGTTACTCTTGGCCCAGAAGGAAAAAGATGCTGAGACCAGTGCCGAAGCCAGAAGAGTTGCTGCCCAGTTTGGATCGCCATCACTTAGCATCCCTGGAGTAATTGATCTTGATGGTAATCCGGCCCAGCCTGGAGGAGGACCGATCCCTATTCCGATCCCAATTGTCAATATAAACCCCCATGAGCACTCTGCTACATCTGCTCGCCATGGATCCATGATGGGTGACGAAGATCCATACGACGCCTTCTTCATGCCACAACCCGCCAAACCTGCTGTTGGAGGTCTCCTAGACCCAGCTGTTGATAGACTCCATGCTTTGGAGGAAAAGTTTAAGTCCTTAGAGGTTCACATTACTCCCGGTTTGGACGCTGTCGATATGTGCCTGGTGCTAGGATTGGTGATTCCACAGAAGTTCAAAGTCCCGGACTTTGACAAATACAAAGAGATCAGTTGCCCGAGAACACACCTTAGAGCCTACTGTCGCAAGATGGCTGCCCACATCAGTAATGATCAACTCCTGATTCATTACTTCCAAGATAGTCTCAGCGGGGCATCCTTGGAGTGGTACATGCAATTGGAGAGAGGTCAGGTCCAGTCATGGAGAGACCTTGCTGAAGCTTTCCTCAGGAATTATCAGTACAATACTGATCTAGCGCCCAACCGCACCCAACTGCAAGACATGACTCAACGCAACAACGAGTCATTCAAGGAATACGCCCAGCGTTGGAGAGAGCTAGCAGCTCGTGTTCAACCTCCTCTCCTTGACAAAGAGCTAATCGACATGTTTATGGGAACTCTACATACCCAATACATGGAGAAAATGGTAGGATCCAGTTTCCCAACTTTTGCTGAGGTCGTCTTCGTGGGAGAACGAATCGAGAGCCAAATCAAGAAGGGAAAGTTACCTTGTGCTGCTAATGCTTCAAGTGGGATGAAGAAACCTTATCCTAATATCCCAAAGAAGCCAGAGGGTCAGACCAACGCCATAATGAGAGGAGGAGGATATAGGACACCTTCATATGCCCCTACGCCTTATCATCAGGTTTCCGCGGTCATCCCGACACCGTATCAGCCACCATATCAACAACCATATCAACAGCCGACTTACCAACAGCCGCAACAGAATCAACAGCAACGTGCTCAACCACGTCCACCTAACCAGCAAAGAGCAAGGAGGCCAGAAAGATATTTCGATCCTTTGCCAGTATCATATAGCAAGATCCTCCCCTACCTACTAAAGGATGGATCGGTTGTTCTGAAGGAGATAACACCTGCAACTCCACCATATCCTCCAGGCTACGACGCCAATGCTCACTGCGAGTATCACATGGGTGCTCCAGGGCACACAATAGAGAACTGTAAGGCTTTCAAGCACAAGGTTCAAGATTTGGTTGATAGTAAAGCACTTACATTCACGCCAGTGAGGCCAAACGTTGCAACAAACCCCATGCCAGCGCATGCAGAATCAAGTGAAGCTCTAAGGTAAAGCTTCCCACCGGCCTGAACAAGCAGAGCGATTCCTCACAAAGAATCAAGAGATGAAGGCCTATTCATTTGAATGAAGGCAATCCTTATGCCAGTTTTACCATATTGCATTCTTGTAATTTGATCTTGTTTGTTTAAGTACTGTATGCTTTAAACATTGTTATTTGTATTTGGTCTCATTAATGGGATGATTATGCATGGTTTGAATCAATCTTTCATATTCACTCATCTATCACATTTCCAAATCACAAACACATACTTTTTCACCTCACTTTCTTCATCACACTATTGTTAGTAAATGTTGGAAGGAGGATGACAAAAACACAATACTCATAATTATTGATCGTATGCTTTCGGATAAAATCCTACTAATGATGTACAGGCATTGTTTCAAATCCCCAAACACTGGAGAGATAAGGAGTTAATCCCTAGTCAACCACTTCGAGCCTAGAAGTAGGAGTTTCTTTCGGATCTACAAACCCTTACGCTTAACCTGGGGCAGGGTAGTGTTCAGTTAATCTGACTACACATTCAAATTACAAGATGAAATATCCCATACAAGGATCAATCATATGACATTCTTCGCACACATCTTGAAGTGTCGAAGAAACCATACAAATACAAAATTTATGTCGGTTGTTCTTCAATGATCAAGGACTTGGCAGTCACAATTTCCAAAAAAAATCAAAGAAAGAGCCCGCTAAGTCCAAAACCCTGAAAGGAGACTTAGGAAAAAATAGGGGCAATCCCGATGGATCAAAGCTTCAACAAGCGGTCCATGCAAAAGTTAGGGATCAAAAACAAAAATCGAAAGAGACAATGAAAGTCCTCAACAAAACAAGACAAGATTCAGTGACCACCATACCAAAATCAAAGGGTCACCGACATCCAAAAAAAAAACGAAATAAGGTGGCTGCCATTCCAAGAGACCTTGAATCACCATCTTTATCGTTACACCTGCAAAAGACGAATGTGTGTGAATTAACTGAACATAGGATTGGAGATCATCATGAAGAAGGGGTGGGTTAAAGTGAACTTTGAGCCTTATATCCTTTTGTTTCAATAACCATGAACCAAGCCACGTTACAACCCTCAAAAGACCTAAGTGAAGTAAGTTTTATTCTGAAAGCATGCTATAGCAAGGTTGAGTAAACCGACTCCTAGAGATTTGCTAATATTCTCTTCCCACTATATCACTCACACGCTAGCTAAATCAGCACCGCGTTTGGACTCATGATCCACTCGCCACACACTACCACAACACTCCAAATGAATGATTGTTTTTCAAAACTTGCATAACTATTGCATTAAAATCACTATTTCCTGAATAACAATTCTTAACTGTTAGTCAGTACTTGACATCGAGAAAATTCCAACAAGGGGCAATTCAAGAGGCACGTGATCGTCAGTGATGACACGAATCAAGACCATCCTATGAATCAGGGGCATGGCATCATCTTGATTATATTGACATAAAAAGCAGTCAGTATAAGGCAAATCTCCAAGCATCGGTTGATCAGGGAGGAGAAACACTTCAAAAACTCAGTTCGGCTGAGGCAAGTCCCTCAAAGGCTAATCAGGGGCAGACCATTGCAAGATTCAGGAGTTGGAAAAAACAGACTCAGACCACATCATCGGATAACCACTCCCAAGGTTTCCTTTCAAGGAGAATTCCTGTGAACACCCTACAGTCAGGGGCAAGACAAGTTGCAAGGGGCAAATTCCCTTCATATCTTCAAGACAATCAAGCAGATTGCGTCAGACACTAGTAATTGCTTGAATTCACAATAAAAACCTCGAAAGTTCATACCAGTACAACATCACATCTTAACAAGAAACCTTGCAACACGTCAAAAGCACAATCATCATGCACTGATCACGTCGCTATGCTCAGTTACAGGCTGACCAAACTCATCAGGAAAAAGAAGTCGAGATCTTCTCAAAGACGAATACACAATATAGCAACAAGAGATCAAACTTGGGGCACCAAGAGTATCCGCATCTATTGCGTGTTCATCGCATCATCAACTACTGAGTGTCGGGAAGTCAGATCCTTTCACCAATCAATAGCTCAATCCACATTGACAACTACCAGAAAACCCAAAGCCCACCTTGCTGGCACCCACACAAAAACAAATACAACCAACACTGGTTTCCAGAAAGTACACTGCCTTTGAGAAGGGGGGCCAATCCCAAACAAACCAATCAGTCTTTGCATTCAAACATGCATCACATGCATCACCTCATACATAATACATACATATCATTCATGTACATAACACGAATCAAAATCCAAGGTTTAGTCGTAGGCATCCAGGCCAACCCTTAGTTGAGTCATTGTTTTTCTCTGAGTAAGTTCCTACCCTATTATCGGGCATTCCACATTGAGCATCCCTCAAGGAGTCGTTTCCTTCAACCTTTTGTTGACAAGATGTTATCCTCAGCTAAGTCAAAACAATGTTTCTCCAAAACACTTACCTTGTTTCGCGTTGAGCGTCCCTCAACAAGTCGTTTCCTGTAACCTTTTGTTGACAGAAATTACGTCTCCCCAGAGAATATTGGTTCTGCAACCTTTTGTTGTGGATACCCCAAGCAAGTCTTAACCAGCAATGTTTCAACACTACCCAGCAAATCAGGTTTACTGAACTTTGTCAGTAGCCATACTTCTCCAAATATTTTTCTCACTATCATCCTTTTGGTGAAAGTCCGTTGAGGAATAATATTGATCATCGTCCTGTTCACGATCACCGTTATCCTTTTGGTAATGGTAAATCCTTAACATTTGTGATCTTACCGTCATCCTTTTGGTGTCGAAGATCCTTGAAGTTTTGGTCTAACCTTCATCCTTTTGGTGAATGGTGACCTCTACAGTTATTACAACCTACCGTCATCCTTTTGGTGTCGGCGATCCTTATGGTGATAAGCGATCCTTGTCATTTTGGTTCAACCATCATCCTTTTGGTGATGACGTCTAGTTTAATCTAAAATCATCCTTTTGGTGATAGAGATTACGGAGTTTGGTTTAAGCTATCATCCTTTTGGTGATGGTGACACTTGAAAAAATCCAACCCCCACTGTCATCCTTCTGGTGTCAACAATACTTGAAGTTATTATAACTTATTATCATCCTTTTGGTGGTAACAAGTTTGGAAGTTATGATCTCACCGTCATCCTTTTGGTGATGGTGATTGTGGATTCATTATCATCCTTTTGGTGATAACGAGTTCTATTGTTTGTAGTACCTTCATCCTTTTGGTGGTGGTGACTATTGACTTATTATCATCCTTTTGGTGATAACAAGTTTTGTTGATTGGTCTTACCTTCATCCTTTTGGTGACGGTGACCATTTGAGTTATGGGCTCATTATCATCCTTTTGGTGATAACGAGTTTTGTTCTGATCTTACCCTCATCCTTTTGGTGATGGCGATCATTGAGTCTGTTTCAGCTTATTATCATCATTTTGGTGATAACAAGTTTTAAAGTTCTGTCCTTATTATCATCCTTTTGGTGATAACAAGTTCGGTTTGTTTGATCTTATTGTCATCCTTTTGGTGTCAGTGATATTTAAGGTTATTGACTTATTATCATCCTTTTGGTGGTAACAAGTTTGTGTCTTGATCCTACCTTCATCCTTTTGGTGATGGTGATCAATTGCGTTGTGTCCTTATTATCGTCCTTTTGGCGATAACAAGTTTTTGTCTTTTAATTATACCTTCATCCTTTTGGTGATTGGTGATTGTTGACTTATTATCATCCTTTTGGTGATAACAAGTTTTTGTCTTGATCCTTCTGTCATCCTTTTGGTGATGGTGATCAATTGCGCGTGTGCTTATTATCATCCTTTTGGTGGTAACAAGTTTGGTCGTTTGACAATACCTTCATCCTTTTGGTGATGGTGATTGTTGACTTATTATCATCCTTTTGGTGATAACAAGTTTGTGTCTTGATCCTACCTTCATCCTTTTGGTGATGGTGATTAATGGTGGTGTGTGCTTATTACCATCCTTTTGGTGGTAACAAGTTTTGTCGTTTGACAATACCTTCATCCTTTTGGTGATGGTGATTGTTGACTTATTATCATCCTTTTGGTGATAACAAGTTTGTCTTGATCCTACCTTCATCCTTTTGGTGATGGTGATCAATTGCGTGTGTGCTTATTATCATCCTTTTGGTGGTAACAAGTTTTGTCATTTGACAATACCTTCATCCTTTTGGTGATGGTGATTGTTGACTTATTATCATCCTTTTGGTGATAACAAGTTTGTCTTGATCTTACCTTCATCCTTTTGGTGATGGTGATCAATTGCGTTATGTGACTTATTATCGTCCTTTTGGCGATAACAAGTTGTGTCTTTTAATTATACCTTCATCCTTTTGGTGATGGTGATTGTTGACTTATTGTCATCCTTTTGGTGATAACGAGGTTTTGTTTCGATCTTACTATCATCCTTTTGGTGATGGGGATCCTTTGAGTTGTGTGACTTATTATCATCCTTTTGGTGGTAACAAGTTTTGTTTTAATTATACCTTCATCCTTTTGGTGACGGTGATTGTTTTGACTTATTATCATCCTTTTGGTGGTAACAAGTTTTGTTATTGGTCTTACCTTCATCCTTTTGGTGACGGTGATCATTGAAGTTATTTGACTTATTATCATCCTTTTGGTGATAACAAGTTTTGTTGTTGGATCTTACCTTCATCCTTTTGGTGACGGTGATCTTTGAAGTTGATGAGTCAACTATCATCCTTTTGGTGATAGCCTTGATATTATGCTCTCGGTAATGAGAAACTTTGCCAGAATAACCATCATCCTTTTGGTGACGGACATCATCCTTTTGGTGATGGAAATCTTTGGACTGTGTCTAAATTTCATCCTTTTGGTGATAGCGAGACTTGTTATTGATCTTACCATCATCCTTTTGGTGATGACGATCTTTATTGTAGCCACTGTAACCATCATCCTTTTGGTGATGACTACTTTTGAAGCTCGGCTTATCCATCATCCTTTTGGTGATGATGATCCTGGAAATCATGGTGAATTAATATCATCCTTTTGGTGATAGCAAGTCCTACTGTCACCCTTTTGGTGCCAGAAAGCATGTCCACCTTTGTCTTTACATCAGATACGACCTTGGCAAGACCTGAACGTTGATTCGAGGGTTGGCATTGATCGGGCATTCTACCCTACTACCTTGACATCTATCGCATTTTCATCTGCATCTCTCCATTGCATTCCAAGGGACAAAATTTGGATCCTTTCGTATTTAATTACCTTCCACCACGAATGTATGATGACCATTGTCATTCTTACCTTCTAATTCAAGATAATTAAATAGGGGCAGCTGTCGTACCCCAATTTTGTCCGGGCTTATTTTAATTTTTTCAAATTAATTTCAGTTTCATTTTAGCATCATACGCATAGCATGACATACATTGCATCATGAATAACCCCTGAAATGTCAGTCAGAATGAATTTATTTGAGAATACAGAAAAATCGGTTGAATCGTCAAAATTTGAGGAAATACTGTATTTTTAATAAGTATGTTTTGTCTTGGCAATTTTAGTGTGACCAGTTCTTTTTTGTACTCGATTTCTATTTTTTAATTGGTCAAATATTCAAATTTTAGTTAGTTTTAAGTATTAGCTATTTAATTAAATTTTGGTTAGTTTTTAATATTAGTTGATTTTTAAATATTAGTTTATTCAATTAAATATTAGTTAGATTTTCTAAAATATTAGTTAATTTTTTTTATATATATATTAGTTAGATTTTTTTAATATTAGTTAGTTAATTAAGATAGGTAGCATTTATTTTAATCAAATGTCAATTAGCTTTTTTTTTAATGTTTTTATGTCCTTGAGTGAGTAATGAGATTGTTAAAATAAATGAATAAATGTTTTAGCCTTGGATTCTCTTTTGGTCTGCCAGCTGCTACCCCACTATCTCCCTCCATTCCCAACAAAATCTTCCCACATTTTCTAACTCTCTCTCTAAGAAACGACAAAAAATAAAAAGAAGAAAAAGATCTTCAGCGCTCACAAGAACGCGTCCTTCACTCTCTCACTCTCCTCTCAACAGACCAACCACCCACTATTCATTTTTCCTCGTTCTCACTCTCACAAAAAGACGCTCTCCCTCACTATTCATTCACTCTCTCTAAAAAACTCTGAAAAAATCTCATTCACTCGGATTCCCTCACAGAAAACACACCTCACTATCTCACCAAATCCCCCGAATCTCTCTTCTCTCTCAAAAAAATCGAAAAAAGTAAAAAAAAAGGAGAGAAGGAAAAGGAGATTCTTCATCTCCAACGAACCACGCACAACCCTCACGAAACCCTCACCGTATCCGCCTTCCAAACCCTCACCACCTCAAAAACCATCGCCTCCGCCGTTAACCCTCCATCCACCGTCAAAATCGCCGTCAAAACCTTCGACCACCGCTCTCACCATAAATCCACCGTAAAACCCTCACGAAGAACCCTTGTCTCCGCTCGGTATCCATCTTCATCACCCTCCGTCCTTCTCCTCACCGTGCACCGGTCAACAACACAAACACCGTTTCACTACCAAACGCGATCGGCAACCCTTTAACCCTAAATTACCGCCGTTCAGCCTCGCGATCTCAAACCCCTGCCGTCGAAATCGCGACCGTAATCAAAAACCCACGTCACCACCAACTCGCGCGATTTCTTCTCCACAGCATCGCAAGAGCCTTTTTAACCGCTTTTGATTGAAGTTTGTTTTCTCGACTCGCTTCGCCGGCAACAACCGCGGACTCGTTTTGTCACTACCTTCAAACAACATCGCCGCTAATAGCCAACAACAACATAGTCTGCTGTTCAGTTGTAAACAAGGGTTTCTTGAGTTCCACCTTCAAACCGATCCACTTTCGGTTCAAATTCCGTCACACCTCAAAAGCAGCTGTTATTTACATTGGTAATAATTTGAACTCGTCAAAGTTTTACCTGTTTACAGCATTCTGTATTTTTCAGTTAAACCATATTTTGATGCATTGTGTGTTGGCTGCTGTTGTGACTTATAGTTTGTAGGCATGAGTTTATAGTCCAATATGTTTTATTGTTGTTTGATTCAAATAAACTTTTGTTTTGAAGTTGTGTGAAATTTGTAAATAGTGAAGCGCTACTGCAGGAAGCTCATAATCAACTTTGATTTGGCATTTTTTGTGTAAAAATTATGATAAGTTTTAATTTATCCCAATTCTGTTCTAATCATGTGAGTTGTATGAACTAGGTTGTATTTTCAACTTGAATCAATTTTGTTGAGGTTAAATTTGTGTGTATGAGTGAGTATATGTTGCCCGGTGCTATAGATTTTGAGAGGTGAATTCCGGTGTTTATTTCGGTTCGTCATGTGCTGTAGCATTCTTCTTGGATGTAAATGCTGTAAAATAATTCTGCAGATTGATTAAGTTATGCCATTGCTTTTCGGTTGTGTCAATTCTATAATTTCTATAACATGTTGATTTAAGTTTGTGTAAATATTGTACTGTCCATCCTCTTAATTGCAGTTTCAATTGTCAACGTTGCTTTGTAATTGAGACTGATGTAATAACTTTGGAAATCATGTGGTGATTATTTGGCATTCATTTTGGTTATCCGGCGTGTGTGTCAAATTGGTTTAAACCTGAATATCAAGATTCAAATGCAGTTATGTTTTTGTTTGTTTTGTTTGCAATATAATGAGCTGTTGCGGTTTGCAATATTCAAGTTTTTTTGAGGCAGTAAATGTGTATCAGTGAGATGCGATAATGCTTTATGGTTATGCCTCACCTTTTCCGTTTCAATATTAATTTATGATTGATAATGATGCTTGAATGCTATAAAAACAAGTTTTAATGTTATGTTTTTTAATGTGTCAAAGTAATCCATATGTTGTTGGAAAGTATAGGAATTTTATTTGAGTTAAAGTGTGAGCTTGCAGTAGTTTGAATTCTATTTAAGTGAGAAGTAGTTATAATGTGGAATAATGCCAATCCATCTTTAAAGGCTCAATTGAAACAAATAAATTGAACATTCTTTCTCTTTTGATTCAATTAAAATTGATTAAAATTTCAATTAGCTTAATTAATCAATTTTAATTAACTTAATTATTTGGTTTAACTAAATAATTTTGATAATTAATTTTAATTAATTCAATTAATCGATTTAATCAAATTTTAATAAATTACTTTTGTTAAAAGGAAATTGATCAATTCTTCCCACTCTCACAAACTCCATATTATTTCAACAAAAAAGAACTATTTCATGTCATCATCATTTCATAAACCATTTTCAATTTTATTTTCAATTCATCATCCAATACAAACCAATTTCAAAAGTCACATCATAACAATTCTTGATTCAAACATCAAGCCCATTTTAAAAAAAAACACCCTTGTAAGTCGATTGCTCGTAGCATCGCCATCAACCTCACATAGCTTACTCTTGGGCTTTCTTACAATGAAACCTACTTGGTTATTGATTAATCGAGTAGATGAAATAATACACTAAATAAAATTCATTTATTCAATCAACACAAATTCAAATCATTTCTTCAAACCATTCAACTTCAAAAGAATTTTCTCTTTCAAACATAAACTTGGGATGAAAAGGAGATAGTAAGCGTATGCTTCACTATTTCTCAAGCACTTGAATAATTGGCGTACGCCATATTGCGCGAGTTCTTGTAACCCGATTAAATCTTAAATCACATCTTCCAAATCAACTACAAATCTTAAATCCTTTTTATTCCATATTTCAGATGAAAAGAGGATAGGAGGCGTACGCCTCCCTATCTTTCGATTATTCGAATAATTGGCGAATGCCACATTGCTCGAATCTTCGTCATCAATTCAAAACCACAATCGAATAAACTCAAATCATACCAAATCCAAACCTACCAATCCAAAATACAAATCAAATACGATATCTAAAACATATCTTTTACAACTTAAACTTCAGATGACAAAAGATGAGAGGCGTACGCCTCGCCATCTCTCGATTATTTGAATAATTGGCGAACGCCATATTGCCCAAATTATCGACTTCCGACTAAAACACGCTAAATAAACTGGGATAAAGGAATAAGTGGCGTACGCCTCATTATCCTTTGAATAAGCAAGTAGGAGGCGTACGCCTCACTACCGTGCATATTCAACATCCACAAACAAACTTTCAAAATAATCTGAATGAAAAAGGAATAGAAGGCGGACGCCTTATTACTCCTCGAAAGAATTGGACGATTGGTGAACACCACATTGCTCAATCTTTCGTCATTCTTCAAAAAACATCTCAAACAAATCAAACCTAATTTCCCGCCTCCGAGCGATCGAAACCAATCAAACCAAAACACCCAAACACATCAATTCAACATGTCACCCTATAACACCTCAAAATTTGCCCTCCTCTCTTGGGACTAGCTTAACATATTGCATATCATTTTTAGGTCATTAGGCATTGCATATTGCATATCATGTGGTTACATTGTGCAAATCATCCTCACAAGTCTTGATTAGAAGATGAAGAGGTTATATGCAAGCTAGGGTTTCATTGGACTGGATCATTGATCATCTGAGGATGGAGGTCCAAATTAGGGTTTTGATTCTCAAGGAGATTGGTCATATTGGTTGCAATAATACATCATCATTGTCAGGGTTTTGATATCATCCAAGAAGATTCAAGTGATTGATCATATACCTTGAGATTTGTTTTGACCATTGGTCAACCCTAATCAGTTGCATTGGGCCAATCAGGGCATAGCAAGGAGATGGGGTCTATAATGGATATGAGGATCATTCCATGATTTTATGGAGCTTATGGAGGCTAGGGTTTCATCCTTGAGCCATTTCATCAGAGGATTGGGGTTCAGATTGATTAGTGCATTGCCAAATTCATCTATCAGCTGAAAAAGTCAACTGTGGTCAACTGTGCTTGATTTTATGGATTTGGAGGTGGGAGAGAGTTGGATACACTTCATTCATGTTGGAACAAGTGTTATTTGACATGTCAAAGCTTAAGAATGGAGAAAATAAAGTCAGAACAAAAAATTGCCAAAAATAGAAAGTGACTTGTAATGGAAGTTTCCAAAAATGGAAAGTTTTTGACCTCAAAACTACATGTCCAAGGAAGCTTCAAATGAAAATTTGTTCAACATGAAAGTTGTAGATCTTGTTCTCACCTTTCCAAAAAGTCCAAGAACTTGAAATTCTCATGTATGGTTGGCAAGTTATGGTCCATTCAATTTCAAAAATGACCCATAATCAAAGTGGCATAACTTTCACATGGAGTGTCCAAATTGAGTGATCTTTTTATGTGCAAACTCCATTTAACATGTACTTTCATGGTGCATAATTGGAATTCATCAAAAATGGTCAATGCAAAAGGTCAATTTTCAAGTGTACAATTAAAAAGTCAAGGGCAAAATGATCCAAGTTGAGAAATAATGGGAATTTTGGAATGGGAGTTTTTGCAACACCTCACATATGCCAATTAGAGATGGTTTGAATTTTCATAAGTGTTCAAGGTCCAATATTTGGCTAGGTCATTTTTGAACTATCATTTAAAATGCATTTTTTGGCATAGCATATGGAAAATGAGAATTACAAAGCCAATCAACATGGAACCAAAGCCAACACATCACAAATGATATTTAGGAGATGTCTGAGCTGTCATACAGCTGTCATGAGCCCTTATGTGAAATACCAATTTTGCCCTTGCATTGAAAATTCCACATTATGCTAATTATTTTATTTTTGGTTAATTGGTGATTAGAAGGTAATTAAGCAAGAGTATAAAGCTTTAATTGTAACTGAATTTGGATCATAATCACAATTCACAAAAGCTTGTAACTGTTTTTCCCTCCAAAAGTGCAAATTCTCTCAAGAACATCATCAACAAAATTCATCAAAACTCCACGAATTCTTCATCATTTGGCTTGGTTTTTGTTGCTTCATCTTCCATAGATCATAATCTTCAACTGTTTTGGTGATTTGGAGCAAGACAACATCAAAATTGCAGCTGTCCAAAGTATGTGCATCAATGGAGTTTGGAGATTTCTCTCATCTGGATCGTGTTTGAGCTAACCTAATCACTCCAATTACCTTCCTGGACATTGAACTTCATCTGTTTTGAAGAATTACGCGCAAAAGCTCAAAGAACAACCACTGCCATCACTTTAAGGTGAGTTTTCGAATCTCATGGTTCCTTCAATTGTTATATGCTTATTATAGTTCATGCAATGTAGATCAACATGCTAGGTTCAGTTTTTGGTTTGGTGAACTGTAGAGGAAGAAGTCGTGTTTTGAAGTTTGATGTGTGTTTAGGTTTTTGATCGATCCGGATTATACAGTAGAAATTATGATGAATGAATCACATATTCATGATCCTGGTGCTCAGACGGTTCCAATGGATATACTCTTGTTAATTTTGGTTACGATTCATAGATCTGGATTTTCTGGAATTTTTTAGTGTTCTTGAACAAGAACACGATGAACAGTCGCGTGTAGATTCATTTCTTTGCCTGGCCTTTTGAATTTTGTGTTTGGCGCCCTCGCTGACCAATAGGAACATTTCGTTGCCACTACGCCAAACGACGTCGTTTTGGCTGGTGTATTAATAATTTCAAAAATGCCATTGCTTCATTTGTTTATTTGTTATTCCATTTCATTTTTTCATTTCATTTTCAATTTTGGTACATGATATTAGAAAATTCCCATAGGCTTCATTATTCATCCAATGTTTGTGAAATTTTTTGTGCCATGCTCATGATAATGTGTAGAATTTTATGATATTTTTTGTGAAATTTTTGCACGTGTGGAAAATTAACATGCCTAGGGTTTGTGGAATATGTCACATTTGTATATGTTTTTCCATTTTTATCATGAAATGCTCATACTTGTAAAGAAATGAATGAAAAGTTTTGTGCTTATTCTGGACATGTTGATGGTGATTTTCATGTAAAGTTTATGATTTTTGGATACTTGGTGATGGAGATATGATTTTTTGAATAGAGGTGTGACAATTTGTGTCACACCAAGCTAGGTCAACTTTCTGATTTTATTTTCCTGACCTAGAGATGTTGAATTGCTCCAATTTTTTGCATGAATGAACATTGATATGTCAAGATAACATGTGATTTTTGCTGGAATTTTTGATGTCATTTTCTAATTGATTGATAATTTTCTTCTCTGTATGCTCATTTTGTGAATTTATGTGACACATGTTGGCATTTTGCTTGTGAAATTCTCATATGGTACTGGATGAAGATGAAATTTGATATGTTGATTGTAGACACATTGTGGGACATCATGCTTTTGGTCCCATTCATTTCTTAATTGTTGTCACTGTTTTATGAATTATTGAAATGGATGCTTGCTTGGATGTCTTGAATTGGCTTACATAATTGTGTCTGGACTTTTTGATTTTCATTGACCTACTTTCTTTTGTCCAATTGAGCTGAAAATTGACATGCTACTTGTTGATTGTGTCCTGTTTAGGTGTGAATTATTTGAGGATTTTTGGAATTGTTTTGGTATGCCTTTGATTGAAGTCATTCTGTTTGGACTTTTGGTGTTGTATTTGACCTAGTTTGTGGTATATTGTGCATGAATTGATATTGGTGAATGATATGAGCATGAGACCAATTGCATTTGCTTTCTATTTGTTTGAATGTGATTTTGGATTGGTTTTGCTTGCTGTTTAGATTTTTTTTATCCCTTTGGACCCTAGGCTTGGCCTAGTGGTCTAGTTTCTCACATTTGGTGTGGATTTTCAGGTTGAAATGCAAAAAGGCTTAAAGGAAAAAGTGCAAGTTGATTAAATTGAGTTTTGTTTGATGTTGTAAACTAACATTGATTTTATGTTGTAGGTTTGATGCTTGAGCTTGAGCTCATAGCTTGCACTTGTGGGCATTAACTTGTGTTGTCTGTATAGATTAACCATTTGCTGTTTACTGTTGGTTTGTCTGAGTACTGATGATACTTAATTGATTTCAGGTACATTTAGTCGCTTACAGTTCTTTAAGAACTTGCTTGCTGTTGCTTGGTTTTTTAACCAGTTGAGGTAGAATCTCTATTCTTCATGTAGTCTGGAAGACCTGGCCTGTTACTTGGCCAGGCAACTGTCTGAAGTCCTCCTTAAGAGGCGATGTTTGTGGTTGTTTACATTTGTGCCCAAGCAGGTAAAGACCTCTATGAGGCAATTGGTGGATCAAAGGGATATGCAATCTATCCCCCACTATTCTGTTGAGTCGTCCCTCTGCTCACACGGCTGTGTGTCGATGCATTGGGACACAAACCCAAGATCTTGTGCTGTTACACGATCGAGTCAGAGTCTTGAGCGTAGAAGGGTCCCTCCATTCTGGACCCACGCTCCTTTGTCTGAAGCTCTCCCTGGTCAGGGATAAGAGCTGTGAAGTCTAATCTTCACTCACCTTTCATCTGCTTCACCTTAGCCCCGCAATGGCAAGGTTAAGAGCGAATACTACCCATGTACAGATGACTTGCTTCGGCAGTCAAACCCATTGTTTGAGCCTCACTTGACTGGTTATAGTGTGTGCTTTGTGAATATTTGATTGCTCTGTTTGCTTGTATGCTTGTATGCTTGCTTTCTTCCTGGATAGGATTAGCTTGTTGTTGTGCAAGTAGGTAGAAACCACAACATAGGGCAATGATGCATGATAACACTAGGCTCGAGTACAGCTCCCTGGTAGTGTGTCTTCCCCTTGGTTTCTGCCTAAAATTTCTTTCCCTTTTAGGGGAACTACATCGCCCTGATCCTCGTTCTAGACGAGGTATGTAGGCAGGAGACCGTGCGAGGTCTCTCCGGGCACTTTTTTTTCTTTTTGTGTGTGTTTGCTTGTTATCTTCTTGTATATGTTTGGTTCAGATGCCGACGTAAGTCCAGTGATTGGCGGTCGGGCTCCACGTTTGCCCTTCTAGTGTGCGTTTTGGTTCGGATGCTGATGTAAGTCCAGTGATTGGCATTCAGGCTCCATGTTTGCCTGTGTTTCTGTTTGTTTGTTTGGCGTGCGTGAGCCGAACTACGGCAGCTCTGATTCTCGTTCCAGACGAGATACGTAGGCATAGGATGCGATAGCTGGCGACTCTGCTGGGGATTATTAGATGTTGACCTGTGCTGGTCCATCTTCCCCGAGCGAGTCCTTCCTAGCGTTCTAGGATAGTTTAGGTTGCTTGTTTTGCTGTATTTATTGCATTTATTATTCTAACCTGTGTATATATTTGCATAAATATTTGCATGCATCATACTATCATTATTGCCGTCCTCTGTGCAGGTGGTTCCTCTGTTTGGGGTGGGTGTTCTGAGTGGGGCTAAAACCCAGGCCCGAGTATACACCTAGGATTAGTGTGGTCTCACGTTCCTCATTTGCTTTATCAGCATATTGTTGCAACGTGACATGCCACAAGCCAGACGAGGTTCATTTGATAGTGCTTTCCTCTGTGGGGTACTCCACTTTGGTTGAGTTACTTCATCTGAACTATTGACTCTGGTGACCGATCATTTCCCGGATCTTTGGTTTAGACGGTCTTAAGGGAGCTACAATGGCACACCCGAAAGGGCAAACCCATTGAGTATCTCCGCCCGATTGTCGAGACTATTATCCGCCTTAGGGTGACCTGATTAGAATTTACCTGTGAGGGGAGGGTGATTCTTTCAGATGCGTGTTCAGATGCATGATCAGATGGTGACTAATTGTTTCGTGGATCAGAGTCATATTTATAAGTCGGATTTATGGCCATTTATTTCAGAGACGCCGAAGTGCTGTCCGTGGTATTTATCAGTGGGGATCCGTTTATTTCAGGATTCCCCGGGCCGATTCAGATGATTATTGGGTATCTGCTCAGAGATTGTTTGGAGATGATGGTGATGATGATGATGATGTATCTGTCTTCCGTTTATTTCGGAACCCTTGAGTTGGATTTGTGGTTACATTTTCGCCTTCAGATGGTTGTGATCAGTTCAGAGATCCGAGCTGTGGTTCAGGGCAACAGATGATCAGATGACTTGGAGGATGGCAATGCATTGCATTCATTCATCAGCATCATTACATTTTGCATTTACCTGCATCTAACACATGTTTATCCATATGTAGGGACATTTTTGATCGAGATCCTGGTTGAGAGATTTCTGCTCAGAGATGAGGGCCGGTTTGAAGCATGATGTTGCCTACAGTTTCTTCAACCCAGAGATTGATGAGTTGAGAGATATGATAGCATTGATTACACCTGACCATGTGGGGATGTTCAGAGAGTCGTACGGTAGTATACTGAAGATGGTTTTCAGACTCACAGATAGCGACAGGAGCGCCATCCATACTCTTCTCCAGTTTTATGACCCGGGGCTGAGATGCTTTGTATTTCCGGATTATTTGTTGGGACCTCTGATGGAGGATTATGCTAGCATCCTGGGTGTTCAGATCCGCGATCAGATTCCTTTCTGTGCTATTAGGAGAGAGCCTGACGTCCTTGGGATTTCCCGTGCTCTTTATTTGAGTCCGGAAATAGTTAAGGAGGGTTTGAAGGAGAAAGGAAAATTACCGGGTTTTCACTTGAGTTTCTTGGAAGCTAAGGCCAAGGAACACGCTGCAGTGGGTAACCGGAAGACGGTTTGTGCTTTGGTGGCTGTAAGCATTTATGGGATTATTCTGTTTCCTAATCAGAAGAGCTTTGTGGACCATAATGCTATCAGATTGTTCATGCAGAGAAACCCTATTCCTACTCTGATCGGAGATGTCTATTACTCGGTTCATAACAGAAACGAGAAGCGGCGTGGTGGTTTGATCCGGTGCTGTGCTCAGTTACTCTTCAGGTGGTTCATGGGGTATTTGCCTTCCAGAGGTGCTTTTGCTCATCTTGATCCTTCGGTCAAGTGGTCCTTCAGATTGATGGGGTTGTGGGCTGATGACATAGCATGGACTCATAATGGTTTGGCTGGACGGAATTTTATATATAGCTGCGGGGATTTTCCCAATGTGCCTCTCATAGGAGTTCAGGGTTGCATTAATTACAATCCAACACTTCTTCGGAGGCAGATGGGATTTGCTATGGAGGTTCCTCCCCTTGAGTGTGAGACTCAGGAGTCCTTTTACTTCCCGATTGAGGGCAATCAGGCCAAGTTGATGCAGGTGTCTGGGTCATGGCGTAACATTCGGAGGAAAGGAAAGGTTCCGTTTGGCAAAGTTAACTGTCGGTATTTTCCATTATTTGAGGATTGGTTGCGAAAGAGGATAGAGCTCACACTTCTACCATTTCCAGGAGGTGATCTCCGATGTCCTATGATTGAGGGTCCGAGTTCTTCTGTCAGCATGGAAGAATTCCTCGAGATGAAGAGAGCCAGAGATCAGTTGCTTGCAGAGAAAGCGGAATTAGAGATGACTGTTGCTCGGTTTCAGACGGCCAACCAGGAGATCAAAGTGAAGATGGAAGATCAAGACAAGCGACATGCCCTGGAAGCAAAGCGCTTTGAGATGGATACTGCCTACTATGGGAAGGTTAGTCAAGCCTTAGCATCATCTACCAGAGAGCACGACATCACCAAAGAGAGATTGGCTAGAGCTTCAAAGGTCATTGAGGATCAGAAGAGGAGGCAGATTCTCGTGAGGGATCAGAGGGACGACAGAGTCCGAGTTCTCATCGCTGAGTGGGAAGCCAAGCTGAAGGTTAAGGAGTCAGAGAATCTGAAGATCATTACTGAGAGGGATCATTACGTGGCCGAGAGAGATCACTACTTCAGGCAGATGAAGATTCACCAGAAAGAAGTGGGGAGATTACAGCAGGAGAACACCGAGCTCAGGTTCGCCGTTGAGTTCGCGAAGATGGAAGATGAGATAGGGCCATATGTGGGACCCTCATCAGGCTAGATCTTTCATTTGTGTGGATTACCGTCAGGCTTGTTGACGGAATTCATTTTGTTTGTATGTCTTTCCCGATTCTGGAGATTTGTATCTGATTTGATGTATGACTATGGCACTTATTGTGCATTCTGTTATGTGATGGTTATTTTCATTCAGTGATTGATCTTCGAGCCTTATTTGCTTTACCATATGCACTCACACAAGCACACACATGGTTGGGGGTATCATGCTCAATCGCATATCTCCGATCTGCACGATGGAATTAAATGCTGAATATCGAAATATTAATGCCGAATTATTATTTTGTCTCAATGAAACCAGGATCGAGAGACAAAGTGTCCTTCATATGGATAGACGTTGCATCCATGCATAATCATAATAACCTGTGTTTTATTTTGCAGGTATCTGTTGCTAACGTGCTTGGTTGTTTCAGGAATCATTGCTCGTGCTCGCAGAACTGTACCTTTGCACTCAACTCGTCCTCACAGATACTTCACCAGACGCAATACTCCTAGACTCATGGATCTTCCCAACACAGATATCCTCGAGCTGAAGGATAAGATGACTGAGCTGATCAACATCATGCAAGGCTTTGCAGTTGGTCAGAAGGCGCTGGCTGACAAGGTTGAAAAGCTCGAGCGGGCTTCTGCAACAAATAGTGGTGTAAACCTGGATGGTGTCTCCAACCAGGGGCTGGGGTCTAGAGACGGCGGTAAAAGGACAACGGTCGGTATAGTGAATAATGCTGCTGGTTTCGGTACTGCTGGTGGTCAACCTGGGCCCGGTCTGGGGCCGAATATGAAGGACGGTCTGTTGCCTCCATTCTATGGGTTTGATGAGGACAGAGAGGAAGACAGGGAAGCTGACCAGTTTTCAATGCATAATGAGCCCTTGGGGCAATATGGGGTCCAGCCTCAAAGCAAGGAGATTCAGCTGTTGGCTGAGAAGATTAAAGTGCTGGAAAGTTATGCCACTCCTGGGGTGGTGAACATGTCTAATATGGGGCTTGTTGAGGGGATTGTGATCCCGCAGAAGTTTAAAGCGCCCACGTTTGACCGTTACAACGGAAGTTCTTGTCCAGAGACCCATCTTCAAGCTTTTGTCCGCAAGATCTCTGCGTACACCATGGATCAGAAGCTGTGGATGTACTTCTTCCAGGACAGCCTGTCCGGAGGCTCCCTGGAATGGTACACCAAGTTGAAGTCCTCAGATGTTAAGAACTGGCAGGATCTTGGGGACGCGTTCTTCAAGCAGTATCAGTTCAACGCTGACATGGCTCCGAGTCGTACCCAGCTGCAGGGTATGTCTCAAAAGAATAATGAAGGATTTAAGGAGTATGCCCAGCGGTGGAGAGAGTTGGCTGCCAGGGTGCAACCTCCTCTGGTCGATAGAGAAATGTCGGATCTGTTCATGGGAACCCTGCAGGGGGCATTTGCTGAGAGAATGGTTGGTTGTCCGGTAACCAACTTTTCTGATATTGTTGTGGCGGGGGAAAGGATAGAGAGCTGGTTGAAGCTTGGGAAAATCCAGGGTACCGCTTCTTCTTCGTCGTCTGGGTCGAAGAAGCCGTTTGGTAATAACGGTCAGAGAAAGAAGGAGGGTGATACCAGCGCCGTGTATGCTCAACGGGGACCCAGTAGGGATCGTTACTTCCAGCACACTGCTGCGGTAACCATTCCTGCTGAACAGCAACCGCAACAGCAGCAGCAACAACAACAGAGGCAACCCTTCCAGCAGAGGCCTCAAAGGGCTGGTTATCAGGTAAGGGGTAGAGCAGTGGATAGACAATTTGATAGACCTCCAGTGACCTATGCTTTTCTGTTTAAAAAGTTGCAGGACTTAGGGCTTGTACAAACCAGGACTCTGGCACCTTTGAGACCTGATCAAAGGCCAGCCAGCTATGATGAGAATGTCAAATGTGAATTCCATTCGGGTGCTCCCGGGCACAGTGTAGAGGACTGCAAAGCTTTTAAGCACGTAGTCCAAGACCTGGTGGATTCTAAAGCAATCAACTTTGCTCCATCTCCCAACGTGAATGCCAACCCCATGCCGGCACATGGTCAGGCAATGGTGAGTGCAATTGCTGAAGATTCGGATCACGCCTGGGGGATGGGTGAAGAGACTGACAGTGACTGTGAATTTGAGGGTTGGATAAAGTCGTGCGTACCAGGGATGGAAGTCCAGAACTGGAAGGCCTAAGAAGATCATCACTGTCACTCATCCGGAAGAGTAATGTTTTCCTGTTTTCAGTTTTATTTGCATGAAAGCCATACGTTTTGCCCGAAACGTAATGGTTCATTGTAAGGGCCACCTCATGTTCATATTTTGCAACATTTTGCATCATTAATAAATGGATGTTTTTCAGTCAAAAAGCGGTGTTCCCTGTTTTTCATTTATTTTCGCAGTTTAAAAACAAATAAAAATGGTAATGTTTATTTTCATTTTTCCTCTTTTGATTTGTCTCATTCCGATATCGAAAAAATAATTCTCCGGGTCTCATTGATAACAATCCTGTTACACCTCATATGACTACAACAATCCGATCTATCATGCCGAAGAAGAAGGCGAAGAAGATTGTGATCTGCTGGAAGATTAGCCAGGTTGTCGAAACGAGAGGAGAAGGTGATTCAGCCGCATGAGGAGCGGATTAGAGGCGAGTCGAGAGCAGAATGGTAGCCCTGTTGAAAGAGCATATGGATACCTTCGCCTGGTCATGTCAGGATATGCCAGGGTCGGATACCGATGTCGTTGTGCACAAGCTGCCATGGAGAGAAGATTGTCCTCTAGAGAAGCAGAACGCCGATGCCACGTATCAGGGTGACTTTGTTTCATGAGATGATTCATCCTGAAATCGAATGCTATGACAATGACATGATAGCAAAGTCCCAAACAGAGGAGGGGCATCTGGTGGATCTGGCAAGCTGAGTGGACCAGTTGAGACAATTCAAACTGAGGTTGAATTCAAATAAGTGCACTATCAGAGTGCGGGCCGGTAAGCTGTTGGGGTTCATTGTAAAAGAGGAATCGAGGTTGATCCTGCTAAAAAAAAAATAAAAAAAAATGCCTGAACCGTGAATGGAAAGAGAGGTTCGTGGTCTCCTGGGTAGATTGAACTACCTGTCATGGTTCACATCTCACCTAACAGCCACGTGGGAACCCA
This sequence comes from Lathyrus oleraceus, assembly GCF_024323335.1. NCBI lineage: Eukaryota > Viridiplantae > Streptophyta > Magnoliopsida > Fabales > Fabaceae > Lathyrus > Lathyrus oleraceus. The sequence continues at coordinate 125,538,171 of NC_066579.1, forward strand.
TTCAAGAAAAAAGATCAAACGGTCAGGTGAAATATTGATTGCCAAAGGGGCATTGAAGAAATAAAAGGAAAAGTTGCAGGAGCTTCCGATTCTGATGTCTCCTGTGGAAGGAACAACTGATAATCTGGTACTTGACAGTCTTCGAGGGGTCTACGAGGTGTATTGGGTCAGCATGACGAGTCTTGTCGAAAAGAGCATGCAATTTACCTTAGCAAAAATTTTACCGACTGCGAAACAATACATTCGCTGTTCGAGAAAACTTGTTGTACTTTGGCATAGGCTGCTCGCCGAGAGACAATTTATGCTGGTTCATACCACTTTGTGGATTTCCGAGATGGATCTGATCAGGCAGATTTCTGAAAGAGCCAACATCGACCGGACGAGTTGCGAGAGTGCAAAAGAATGTTGACTGATTTGTGATACTCTCAGAAAGCAATCAAGGGGTGTATTGTCTGATTACATCGCCCAACAACCCGTGGAGGATTATCAACCGATGAGGTTTGAGTTCCCTGATGAGGATGTCTTGAGGTGCTCTAATCGAAAGATTGAGAGTAACCGATCCCGGAGGAGGGGCTTGACCCTGAATCCGAATGGATTCTGATGTCTGATGGGGAATGTGGATGAGTTAGTACCGTGTTGGTTACGCCAAAAAGATTCTGTATTCTTTTTGTTGCCCGGATAGCATTTGAATGCACCGACGGTGTGATTGAGTATGAAGCTGGTATCCTGTGTATCGATCTCCGGTGCGTTAGCCTACTGGGGCAACGGACTTGCTAGCTTGGTATATGGGATAAAAGCCGTGCTACCGGTTGAGGTTCAGATTCCCTCTTTGAGGGTCCTGATGGACGTGAAATTGCAAGAGGCAGAATGGGTAAAGACCCGGTATGAGGAGTTAAGCCTGATTGAAGAGAAGAGGCTGGCAGCCATCTGTCATGGGCAGTTATACCAGCAACGGATGAAGCGTGCTTTTGACCGAAAGGTACGACCTCGGGTATATCACGTGGGTGATATGGTGCTGAAAAGGATCCTTCCTCCTCAAAACGATCGTAGGGGCAAATGGACACCGAATTATGAAGGTCCATTCGTGGTCAAGAAGGTTTTCTCTGGCGGAGCCTTGTTGTTAACGACCATGGATGGTGAGGATTTTCCATCCCCTGTGAATGCGGACGCAGTTAAAAAATACTTCGTATAATTGACCCGCTGGACGAAAAGAATAAAATAGTCCAGGCAAAAATGGGCATCCCGGCGAACCAAAAACAGAAAGAAAGGTTCGGGCAAAAATTAGGGATAAAAATGAAAAAAATGTACACCCGGCAAGTCGAAAACCTGAAAAGGCGACTTGGGCAAAAATGGGTATCCCGGTGGACTGAAAACCCAAAAGGGCGGTCCAGGCAAAAGAGGGATTGAAACGAACAACTGCGTCTAGCATGATCGTTTGTGCTTTGGTTAAAGCATCATGGATGATACCCGGTAGGGATCAATCAGAAACGTCTTGTTCAGAAGGCAGAAAGCACGGAGAGTCTGAGGACATATGGGGTGTAACCGAGTTGGAACTCGATGAGATTGCGGGTTTCACATTGCCATTAGGATAGATTTTTCCTTTTGTGCGCAATTACCTCTTTTCAGGAATTGCTTCCTTTGTATTGCTCATTTGAGCCACACTTTTCCAATCAATAAAATGCATATTCAGTCAAATAATTTTGTTTTTTGTTTTCATTACCGCTTTGATTGCAGAAACATCCAGATTATTTTGATAAAGAATCTTGCATTTTTAGACATGCAGGTCTCTTCCAATGCATGTTTATAAGATTGAAAGCTTGAAATCTTATTTGGAAGGGTTGAGTGACCCAAGTGTTGAAATCTTGACACGCCTGGGGCACGGTTTTATCTAACGGTCTGTTTTGCAGGTGTTGTTAGATGTTTTTCACTCACTTGCAGGTTGTGATGTGGAAGCTGTTGATGAAACAAATCCCCATGGAGTCCAATCAGGGACGAATGAATATGAAGGGATGACGGAGAAGACGTTGAGACGTACGACGATCCTTGATGATAATCAAGAAGACTCTTCAAAATCGGAAGATTGGAAAGTCTGTAGAGGTTCCCGCAGAGTCCAATCAGGGATGAGTGAATGGGTAGAGAAGCGAAGAAGAGACGTTGAGACGTCCGACGACCTTTGGAATCAATCAAGAAGACTCTTCAAAGTCTGAAAATTGAAATTTCTGTATAAGTCCCAGGAGTTCGCTCTCCGTCGAGCGTGGAGCGATCGGGAGTACAAGATGATGGAGCAGAAAAGGTCCAGACGAGTCTGGGAGTTCTCAAAGGTGGAAAGCTGATACGAGGTTGGGAGGCGGATACCGTGGTTCGACGAGTCGATGGGTGTTCTGTACCAACTTTTCTCATTTCCCCAGCTAGTTCCCCAAGCAGAGTTGTGAGGGCTAACTCCCCAGCAGATCCAAAGGTCTGTGGATCCCCTAGCTGAGTCATGATGATTATCCCCGGCTCTGTTTAAAACGAGTTCCTCGGCAGCCAGGCCCGAAGGTTGCTATCCCCGAGTGGAGCGGGTTTCAATGAAATATATCTCCAGCCGTGTTCGTCCTACCAGTGGATTGGATGAGTTTCCGTAGCAGTCTGATATCTGCATCCCCAGCTGAGTTGATTCTACCTATGGATTGCATGGGTAATCCCCAGCGGAGTGGCATTCGCTTCCCTAGCAGGGTCAGGATGGTTATCCCCAGCAGGTGTTAGATCGATGCTTCCCCAGTTGCCAGGCCTGGAGGTGGCTGTTTCCCAGCAGAGTATCGGTGAGCATTTCCCCAGTGAAGTCGTCAGGTATCTGTGGGGTTTCCCCAAAGCAGGTTCGGGATTGATATCCCCAGCAAGTCAAAGATTGTTGTATCCCCACAGAGTGCAAAGGAGGTTCTTCCCCAGCAAGGGTTGCCTTGTCCCAGCAGCAGTATTATTCCCCAGCGGGGTGGAGATTGGAGTATTGACGAGTTCCTCAGCAGAGTGTCTCGTGCTCCTCAGCAGAATCCCTTGAAGGGGATACTTTTTATACATTCATCATGAAAAAATAGCATAGCATGTTGCATAGAAAAATAATAAAGCGCGTAGCATTTCCATAATTATGGAGCATTACGCAGAAAAAATCAATCATGCATCATATTGCAAGCACAAGCTAGTCTCAAGCCGTGGTTACCGTTTGAGAGGTGGTTTTACCAGAAGTAGAGGTGTTACTCCGAGGAGTTTGGCCTCATGATTTTATCAAAGGTATTTCCCCAGTAGTGCGATACTGGAGGAGTTTTTCCGTCGGGCAGAGATGGAAAGGTTACGCGATCAGCGCGATTCAAGCCGTGGTTACCGCTTGAAGGTTTGGTTTCATCAGATGGTGAAGATGGTACTCCGAGGAGTTCAGCATCACGACGTCAGATCAGCAATGTTCCCCAGTAGTGCGATATTGGAGGAAATGTTTCCGTCGGACAGAGATGGAAATAATATCAGAAGACGTTACGCGATCAGCGCGATTCCGGGGTTCAAATGGAGAAAAGGAGATGTTGAGGCATTTTCTGGAGATGGGGTTCAAATGAAGAAAGGGAAGTGTTGCGACATTTTCTGGAGATCGGGGTTCAATCAGAGAAGAGTATATGCTGAGGCATTTTCTGGGGTTCAAATGAAGATTGGAGTTGAAGAATGTATCCGGGATGAGGTCCTCAGGATTATCTTCTGTTCATGTGTCACCTTAGACTCTGGCTGAGGCTGATGGAGGTCGTTATGGGTGTCTTCTGAGGAAGAGATACACATGCTACCTTCCTTTGTGAAGGTATACCCTCTGACATGTCGCCCTCAGAGTGGTGTTGGTGTTATTTCCGGCGTTGCCAGCGGAATTATCACAAGAAGTTGGAGAACGGGGTTCAATCGGAGAAAGGGAAATGTTGAGGCATTTTCTGGAGATGGGGTTCAAATGGAGAAAGGGAAATGTTGAGGCATTTTCTGGAGAATGGGGTTCACAATGGCGATCGCAAGTTATCGTCAGGCGACTGGGGTTCAAATGGAGAAAAGGAGACACGAGGTGTTTTCTGGAGATTGGGATTCATTATTTTGGCAAACGGGAGAATGGGGTTCAAATGCAGTGATCGGGGATCACTGGCGCGAAAGAAAATTTCGGGGTTCAAGAAAAGCATAAAAAAAAAAGAGATAATAATCCCCAGCAGGAGTGGTGTTCAGGCCATAGTTATCCCTGTGTTACCATTTATTTTGGTATCCGGGTCGACATTTTTTGGTGATCAGGCCGACTTTCTCCGTACCAGACGGGATTTCTTTTTCAAGATTTTTTTCTTCGCCGATGCTGACGGGCGTTGTTAATTATTTTCCCATCAGAGTGCAAATTGTTCGTCTGTTCTTGGTATTCAATCACTCTTCATCCTGATCATCTGAAAGCCGAGGTTGTTCATATGGACAGGTTCACAGTGGATTGAATAGGGGCAGCTGTAACACCTCAAAATTTGCCCTCCTCTCTTGGGACTAGCTTAACATATTGCATATCATTTTTAGGTCATTAGGCATTGCATATTGCATATCATGTGGTTACATTGTGCAAATCATCCTCACAAGTCTTGATTAGAAAATGAAGAGGTTATATGCAAGCTAGGGTTTCATTGGACTGGATCATTGATCATCTGAGGATGGAGGTCCAAATTAGGGTTTTGATTCTCAAGGAGATTGGTCATATTGGTTGCAATAATACATCCTCATTGTCAGGGTTTTGATATCATCCAAGAAGATTCAAGTGATTGATCATATACCTTGAGATTAGGGTTTTGACCATTGGTCAACCCTAATCAGTTGCATTAGGCCAATCAGGGCATAGCAAGGAGATGAGGTCTATAATGGATATGAGGATCATTCCATGATTTTATGGAGCTTATGGAGGCTAGGGTTTCATCCTTGAGCCATTTCATCAGAGGATTGGGGTTCAGATTGATTAGTGCATTGCCAAATTCATCTATCAGCTGAAAAAGTCAACTGTGGTCAACTGTGCTTGATTTTATGGATTTGGAGGTGGGAGAGAGTTGGATACACTTCATTCATGTTGGAACAAGTGTTATTTGACATGTCAAAGCTTAAGAATGGAGAAAATAAAGTCAGAACAAAAAATTGCCAAAAATAGAAAGTGACTTGTAATGGAAGTTTCCAAAAATGGAAAGTTTTTGACCTCAAAACTACATGTCCAAGGAAGCTTCAAATGAAAATTTGTTCAACATGAAAGTTGTAGATCTTGTTCTCACCTTTCCAAAAAGTCCAAGAACTTGAAATTCTCATGTATGGTTGGCAAGTTATGGTCCATTCAATTTCAAAAATGACCCATAATCAAAGTGGCATAGCTTTCACATGGAGTGTCCAAATTGAGTGATCTTTTTATGTGCAAACTCCATTTAACATGTACTTTCATGGTGCATAATTGGAATTCATCAAAAATGGTCAATGCAAAAGGTCAATTTTCAAGTGTACAATTAAAAAGTCAAGGGCAAAATGGTCCAAGTTGAGAAATAATGGGAATTTTGGAATGGGAGTTTTTGCAACACCTCACATATGCCAATTAGAGATGGTTTGAATTTTCATAAGTGTTCAAGGTCCAATATTTGGCTAGGTCATTTTTGAACTATCATTTAAAATGCATTTTTTGGCATAGCATATGGAAAATGAGAATTACAAAGCCAATCAACATGGAACCAAAGCCAACACATCACAAATGATATTTAGGAGATGTCTGAGCTGTCATACAGCTGTCATGAGCCCTTATGTGAAATACCAATTTTGCCCTTGCATTGAAAATTCCACATTATGCTAATTATTTTATTTTTGGTTAATTGGTGATTAGAAGGTAATTAAGCAAGAGTATAAAGCTTTAATTGTAACTGAATTTGGATCATAATCACAATTCACAAAAGCTTGTAACTGTTTTTCCCTCCAAAAGTGCAAATTCTCTCAAGAACATCATCAACAAAATTCATCAAAACTCCACGAATTCTTCATCATTTGGCTTGGTTTTTGTTGCTTCATCTTCCATAGATCATAATCTTCAACTGTTTTGGTGATTTGGAGCAAGACAACATCAAAATCGCAGCTGTCCAAAGTATGTGCATCAATGGAGTTTGGAGATTTCTCTCATCTGGATCGTGTTTGAGCTAACCTAATCACTCCAATTACCTTCCTGGACATTGAACTTCATCTGTTTTGAAGAATTACGCGCAAAAGCTCAAAGAACAACCACTGCCATCACTTTAAGGTGAGTTTTCGAATCTCATGGTTCCTTCAATTGTTATATGCTTATTATAGTTCATGCAATGTAGATCAACATGCTAGGTTCAGTTTTTGGTTTGGTGAACTGTAGAGGAAGAAGTCGTGTTTTGAAGTTTGATGTGTGTTTAGGTTTTTGATCGATCCGGATTATACAGTAGAAATTAGGATGAATGAATCACATATTCATGATCCTGGTGCTCAGACGGTTCCAATGGATATACTCTTGTTAATTTTGGTTACGATTCATAGATCTGGATTTTCTGGAATTTTTTAGTGTTCTTGAACAAGAACACGATGAACAGTCGCGTGTAGATCCATTTCTTTGCCTGGCCTTTTGAATTTTGTGTTTGGCGCCCTCGCTGACCAATAGGAACATTTCGTTGCCACTACGCCAAACGACGTCGTTTTGGCTGGTGTATTAATAATTTCAAAAATGCCATTGCTTCATTTGTTTATTTGTTATTCCATTTCATTTTTTCATTTCATTTTCAATTTTGGTACATGATATTAGAAAATTCCCATAGGCTTCATTATTCATCCAATTTTTGTGAAATTTTTTGTGCCATGCTCATGATAATGTGTAGAATTTTATGATATTTTTTGTGAAATTTTTGCACGTGTGGAAAATTAACATGCCTAGGGTTTGTGGAATATGTCACATTTGTATATGTTTTGCCATTTTTATCATGAAATGCTCATACTTGTAAAGAAATGAATGAAAAGTTTTGTGCTTATTCTGGACATGTTGATGGTGATTTTCATGTAAAGTTTATGATTTTTGGATACTTGGTGATGGAGATATGATTTTTTGAATAGAGGTGTGACAATTTGTGTCACACCAAGCTAGGTCAACTTTCTGATTTTATTTGCCTGACCTAGAGATGTTGAATTGCTCCAATTTTTTGCATGAATGAACATTGATATGTCAAGATAACATGTGATTGAATTTTTGATGTCATTTTCTAATTGATTGATAATTTTCTTCTCTGTATGCTCATTTTGTGAATTTATGTGACACATGTTGGCATTTTGCTTGTGAAATTCTCATATGGTACTGAATGAAGATGAAATTTGATATGTTGATTGTTGACACATTGTGGGACATCATGCTTTTGGTCCCATTCATTTCTTAATTGTTGTCACTGTTTTATGAATTATTGAAATGGATGCTTGCTTGGATGTCTTGAATTGGCTTACATAATTGTGTCTGGACTTTTTGATTTTCATTGACCTACTTTCTTTTGTCCAATTGAGCTGAAAATTGACATGCTACTTGTTGATTGTGTCCTGTTTAGGTGTGAATTATTTGAGGATTTTTGGAATTGTTTTGGTATGCCTTTGATTGAAGTCATTCTGTTTGGACTTTTGGTGTTGTATTTGACCTAGTTTGTGGTATATTGTGCATGAATTGATATTGGTGAATGATATGAGCATGAGACCAATTGCATTTGCTTTCTATTTGTTTGAATGTGATTTTGGATTGGTTTTGCTTGCTGTTTAGATTTTTTTTATCCCTTTGGACCCTAGGCTTGGCCTAGTGGTCTAGTTTCTCACATTTGGTGTGGATTTTCAGGTTGAAATGCAAAAAGGCTTAAAGGAAAAAGTGCAAGTTGATTAAATTGAGTTTTGTTTGATGTTGTAAACTAACATTGATTTTGTGTTGTAGGTTTGATGCTTGAGCTTGAGCTCATAGCTTGCACTTGTGGGCATTAACTTGTGTTGTCTGTATAGATTAACCATTTGCTGTTTACTGTTGGTTTGTCTGAGTACTGATGATACTTAATTGATTTCAGGTACATTTAGTCGCTTACAGTTCTTTAAGAACTTGCTTGCTGTTGCTTGGTTTTTTAACCAGTTGAGGTAGAATCTCTATTCTTCATGTAGTCTGGAAGACCTGGCCTGTTACTTGGCCAGGCAACTGTCTGAAGTCCTCCTTAAGAGGCGATGTTTGTGGTTGTTTACATTTGTGCCCAAGCAGGTAAAGACCTCTATGAGGCAATTGGTGGATCAAAGGGATATGCAATCTATCCCCCACTATTCTGTTGAGTCGTCCCTCTGCTCACACGGCTGTGTGTTGATGCATTGGGACACAAACCCAAGATCTTGTGTTGTTGCACGATCGAGTCAGAGTCTTGAGCATAGAAGGGTCCCTCCATTCTGGACCCACGCTCCTTTGTCTGAAGCTCTCCCTGGTCAGGGATAAGAGCTGTGAAGTCTAATCTTCACTCACCTTTCATCTGCTTCACCTTAGCCCCGCAATGGCAAGGTTAAGAGCGAATACTACCCATGTACAGATGACTTGCTTCGGCAGTCAAACCCATTGTTTGAGCCTCACTTAACTGGTTATAGTGTGTGCTTTGTGAATATTTGATTGCTCTGTTTGCTTGTATGCTTGTATGCTTGCTTTCTTCCTGGATAGGATTAGCTTGCTGTTGTGCAAGTAGGTAGAAACCACAACATAGGGCAATGATGCATGATAACACTAGGCTCGAGTACAGCTCCCTGGTAGTGTGTCTTCCCCTTGGTTTCTGGCTAAAATTTCTTTCCCTTTTAGGGGAACTACATCGCCCTGATCCTCGTTCTAGACGAGGTATGTAGGCAGGAGACCGTGCGAGGTCTCTCCGGGCACTTTTTTTTCTTTTTGTGTGTGTTTGCTTGTTATCTTCTTGTATATGTTTGGTTCGGATGCCGACGTAAGTCCAGTGATTGGCGGTCGGGCTCCACGTTTGCCCTTCTGGTGTGCGTTTTGGTTCGGATGCTGATGTAAGTCCAGTGATTGGCATTCAGGCTCCATGTTTGCCTGTGTTTCTGTTTGTTTGTTTGGCGTGCGTGAGCCGAACTACGGCAGCTCTGATTCTCGTTCCAGACGAGATACGTAGGCATAGGATGCGACACACCCCCGCGTGACCAAAACCTCTTCAAAAGAACACTGTCAATCCTTTCTAATGCGCACAACAAACCAGTGCTAGAGCCTCCCCCGAGAGTAGACAATGCCAGCGTTTAGCCGTTAGAACGCCGACCTACAAAGTCGTTCATCAAAACAAAACCCACCAAATATTCGTAGTAGCCCGAACTACGAATGCTCTGATTTCCTTATTGCACCATAAGGATACGTAGGCAGGAGATTGCTGTATCTTCGCGAGCACACTAATAAAAAACCTTCCGTTTCCCCCTCCTGAGGTCTTCATCCATATCTATCATCAATTCTAATCACTCGAAGCAAGCAGATAAACAGTCAATTAACAGTCAAATAGCAAAATCAGACTAAGAGGTTCCCGTTGAGTACAACGGACGTGAGGGGTGCTAATACCTTTCCCTTGCGTAATTGACTCCCGAACCCGAATATGGTTGCGACGACCATTATTCTAATTTCTAAAGGTTTTCTCGATATTTTCCTATTCCTTCATTGGAATAAATAAAGTTCGGTGGCGACTCTGTTCGAACAATATTTTTCCGCGTTCCATTGCGAGGGATCGCATTTTTTCGAGGTGCGACAGACTGGCGACTCTGTTGGGGACCCTGCTCCAAGCAAGAGAGAGTCTAGCCTAACTTAGTCTGATTTTGCTATGACTATTAGAATATGTTCTTTTCTTCCATGCTTATTGCTCTGTATTTTATTCTGATTGCTTGTGTTGTATATAATTTGTCTTGATACTTTGATATGGGGCTTGATGTATGTTGTGAGATAAGCTCCATACCCGAGCTTCGAGAAAAACTTAGAACCCAGAGTTCTGTAGTATTGAACCGGGGGGTGTACACCTCATTGGGACAATACGAAGACTCCACCTGGAGTAGATCTGTTTGGAGTTTCCATCACAATATGGCTAGCCCATCATTGTGGGGGAGGTTCTAAACACGATCCGTGACTCTAGGGACCTCGCCTTAAACCCAAGTTTTGTTTTCATGATTGGCGATTGTGTAGTATTGAACCGAAGGGGTTACACCCTGTTCGAACAATACGAGAATCCCACTTAGATTAGATCATTTCAGAACTCCCATCACGATGTGGCTAGCCCACCATTGCGAGGATGTTTTAAACTTGATCTGTGAGTCTAAGTTCCTTCCTTGAAAACATAACTTTAGAACCTACCTTTGGGGAATTTCTTGTGATCAGAGAAACCTTTGCTGCTTCCTTTTATCCTGACGTACCTGACGTGTGGATAATCTTGAGTATTGGTACTCCTTTGCAAAAAACATGGCAGAATTTCATGCATTTTGCATATCATCAACATGCATTGCATATCATTGTCCAGAAACAAAAAAACTTACACCATACTCTACCCTTTGTCCAGTAACGCTGACTACTCGACACCGGTACGAGACACGCAGCAATTACAAGATGACGCTTGAACAGCTTGAAGCCAACCAGGTTTCGATGAGAACAGACATTGACTCCATGCAGGCAAAGATGGATCGCTTGCTCGAGACCATGTTACTCTTGGCCCAGAAGGAAAAAGATGCTGAGACCAGTGCCGAAGCCAGAAGAGTTGCTGCCCAGTTTGGATCGCCATCACTTAGCATCCCTGGAGTAACTGATCTTGATGGTAATCCGGCCCAGCCTGGAGGAGGACCGATCCCTATTCCGATCCCAATTGTCAATATAAACCCCCATGAGCACTCTGCTACATCTGCTCGCCATGGATCCATGATGGGTGACGAAGATCCATACGACGCCTTCTTCATGCCACAACCCGCCAAACCTGCTGTTGGAGGTCTCCTAGACCCAGCTGTTGATAGACTCCATGCTTTGGAGGAAAAGTTTAAGTCCTTAGAGGTTCACACTACTCCCGGTTTCGACGCTGTCGATATGTGCCTGGTGCCAGGATTGGTGATTCCACAGAAGTTCAAAGTCCCGGACTTTGACAAATACAAAGGGATCAGTTGCCCGAGAACACACCTTAGAGCCTACTGTCGCAAGATGGCTGCCCACATCAGTAATGATCAACTCCTGATTCATTACTTCCAAGATAGTCTCAGCGGGGCATCCTTGGAGTGGTACATGCAACTGGAGAGAGGTCAGGTCCAGTCATGGAGAGACCTTGCTGAAGCTTTCCTCAGGAATTATCAGTACAATACTGATCTAGCGCCCAACCGCACCCAACTGCAAGACATGACTCAACGCAACAACGAGTCATTCAAGGAATACGCCCAGCGTTGGAGAGAGCTAGCAGCTCGTGTTCAACCTCCTCTCCTTGACAAAGAGCTAATCGACATGTTTATGGGAACTCTACATACCCAATACATGGAGAAAATGGTAGGATCCAGTTTCCCAACTTTTGCTGAGGTCGTCTCCGTGGGAGAACGAATCGAGAGCCAAATCAAGAAGGGAAAGTTACCTTGTGCTGCTAATGCTTCAAGTGGGATGAAGAAACCTTATCCTAATATCCCAAAGAAGCCAGAGGGTCAGACCAACGCCATAATGAGAGGAGAAGGATATAGGACACCTTCATATGCCCCTACGCCTTATCATCAGGTTTCCGCGGTCATCCCGACACCGTATCAGCCACCATATCAACAACCATATCAACAGCCGGCTTACCAACAGCCGCAACAGAATCAACAGCAAAGTGCTCAACCACGTCCACCTAACCAGCAAAGAGCAAGGAGGCCAGAAAGATATTTCGATCCTTTGCCAGTATCATATAGCAAGATCCTCCCCTACCTACTAAAGGATGGATCGGTTGTTCTGAAGGAGATAACACCTGCAACTCCACCATATCCTCCAGGCTACGACGCCAATGCTCACTGCGAGTATCACATGGGTGCTCCAGGGCACACAATAGAGAACTGTAAGGCTTTCAAGCACAAGGTTCAAGATTTGGTTGATAGTAAAGCACTTACATTCACGCCAGTGAGGCCAAACGTTGCAACAAACCCCATGCCAGCGCATGCAGAATCAAGTGAAGCTCTAAGGTAAAGCTTCCCACCGGCCTGAACAAGCAGAGCGATTCCTCACAAAGAATCAAGAGATGAAGGCCTATTCATTTGAATGAAGGCAATCCTTATGCCAGTTTTACCATATTGCATTCTTGTAATTTGATCTTGTTTGTTTAAGTACTGTATGCTTTAAACATTGTTATTTGTATTTGGTCTCATTAATGGGATGATTATGCATGGTTTGAATCAATCTTTCATATTCACTCATCTATCACATTTCCAAATCACAAACACATACTTTTTCACCTCACTTTCTTCATCACACTATTGTTAGTAAATGTTGGAAGGAGGATGACGAAAACACAATACTCATAATTATTGATCGTATGCTTTCGGATAAAATCCTGCTAATGAGGTACAGGCATTGTTTCAAATCCCCAAACACTGGAGAGATAAGGAGTTAATCCCTAGTCAACCACTTCGAGCCTAGAAGTAGGAGTTTCTTTCGGATCTACAAACCCTTACGCTTAACCTAGGGCAGGGTAGTGTTCAGTTAATCTGACTACACATTCAAATTACAAGATGAAATATCCCATACAAGGATCAACCATATGACATTCTTCGCACACATCTTGAAGTGTCGAAGAAACCATACAAATACAAAATTTATGTCGGTTGTTCTTCAATGATCAAGGACTTGGCAGTCACAATTTCCAAAAAAAATCAAAGAAAGAGCCCGCTAAGTCCAAAACCCTGAAAGGAGACTTAGGCAAAAATAGGGGCAATCCCGATGGATCAAAGCTTCAACAAGCGGTCCATGCAAAAGTTAGGGATCAAAAACAAAAATCAAAAGAGACAATGAAAGTCCTCAACAAAACAAGACAAGATTCAGTGACCATCATACCAAAATCAAAGGGTCACCGACATAAAAAAAAAACGAAATAAGGTGGCTGCCATTCCAAGAGACCTTGAATCACCATCTTTATCGTTACACCTGCAAAGGACGAATGTGTGTGAATTAACTGAACATAGGATTGGAGATCATCATGAAGAAGGGGTGGGTTAAAGTGAACTTTGAGCCTTATATCCTTTTGTTTCAATAACCATGAACCAAGCCACGTTACAACCCTCAAAAGACCTAATTGAAGTAAGGTTTATTCTGAAAGCATGCTATAGTAAGGTTGAGTAAACCGACTCCTAGAGATTTGCTAATATTCTCTTCCCACTATATCACTCACACGCTAGCTAAATCAGCACCGCGTTTGGACTCATGATCCACTCGCCACACACTACCACAACACTCCAAATGAATGATTGTTTTTCAAAACTTGCATAACTATTGCATTAAAATCACTATTTCCTGAATAACAATTCTTAACTGTTAGTCAGTACTTGACATCGAAAAAATTCCAACAAGGGGCAATTCAATAGGCACGTGATCGTCAGTGATGACACGAATCAAGACCATCCTATGAATCAGGGGCATGGCATCATCTTGATTATATTGACATAAAAAGCAGTCAGTATAAGGCAAATCTCCAAGCATCGGTTGATCAGGGAGGAGAAACACTTCAAAAACTCAGTTCGGCTGAGGCAAGTCCCTCAAAGGCTAATCAGGGGCAGACCATTGCAAGATTCAGGAGTTGGAAAAAACAGACTCAGACCACATCATCGGATATCCACTCCCAAGGTTTCCTTTCAAGGAGAATTAACACCCTACAGTCAGGGGCAAGACAAGTTGCAAGGGGCAAATTCCCTTCATATCTTCAAGACAATCAAGCAGATTGCGTCAGACACTAGTAATTGCTTGAATTCACAATAAAAACCTCGAAAGTTCATACCTGTACAACATCACATCTTAACAAGAAACCTTGCAACACGTCAAAAGCACAATCATCATGCACTGATCACGTCGCTATGCTCAGTTACAAGCTGACCAAACTCATCAGGAAGAAGAAGTCGAGATCTTCTCAAAGACGAATACACAATATAGCAACAAGAGATCAAACTTGGGGCACCAAGAGTATCCCCATCTATTGCGTGTTCATCGCATCATCAACTACTGAGTGTCGGGAAGTCAGATCCTTTCACCAATCAATAGCTCAATCCACATTGACAACTACCAGAAAACCCAAAGCCCACCTTGCTGGCACCCACACAAAAACAAATACAACCAACACTGGTTTCCAGAAAGTACACTGCCTTTGAGAAGGGGGGCCAATCCCAAACAAACCAATCAGTCTTTGCATTCAAACATGCATCACATGCATCACATGCATCACCTTATACATAATACATACATATCATTCATGTACATAACACGAATCAAAATCCAAGGTTTAGTCGTAGGCATCCAGGCCAACCCTTAGTTGAGTCATTGTTTTTCTCTGAGTAAGTTCCTACCCTATTATCGGGCATTCCACATTGAGCATCCCTCAAGGAGTCGTTTCCTTCAACCTTTTGTTGACAAGATGTTATCCTCAGCTAAGTCAAAACAATGTTTCTCCAAAACACTTACCTTGTTTCGCGTTGAGCGTCACTCAACAAGTCGTTTCCTGTAACCTTTTGTTGACAGAAATTACGTCTCCCCAGAGAATATTGGTTCTGCAACCTTTTGTTGTGGATACCCCAAGCAAGTCTTAACTAGCAATGTTCCAACACTACCCAGCAAATCAGGTTTACTGAACTTTGTCAGTAGCCATACTTCTCCAAATATTTTTCTCACTATCATCCTTTTGGTGAAAGACCGTTGAGGAATAATATTGATCATCGTCCTGTTCACGATCACCGTTATCCTTTTGGTAATGGTAAATCCTTAACATTTGTGATCTTACCATCATCCTTTTGGTGTCGAAGATCCTTGAAGTTTTGGTCTAACCTTCATCCTTTTGGTGAATGGTGACCTCTACAGTTATTACAACCTACCGTCATCCTTTTGGTGTCGGCGATCCTTATGGTGATAAGCGATCCTTGTCATTTTGGTTCAACCATCATCCTTTTGGTGATGACGTCTAGTTTAATCTAAAATCATCCTTTTGGTGATAGAGATTACGGAGTTTGGTTTAAGCTATCATCCTTTTGGTGATGGTGACACTTGAAAAAATCCAACCCCCACTGTCATCCTTCTGGTGTCAACAATACTTGAAGTTATTATAACTTATTATCATCCTTTTGGTGGTAACAAGTTTGGAAGTTATGATCTCACTGTCATCCTTTTGGTGATGGTGATTGTGGATTCATTATCATCCTTTTGGTGATAACGAGTTCTGTTGTTTGTAGTACCTTCATCCTTTTGGTGGTGGTGACTATTGACTTATTATCATCCTTTTGGTGATAACAAGTTTTGTTGATTGGTCTTACCTTCATCCTTTTGGTGACGGTGACCATTTGAGTTATGGGCTCATTATCATCCTTTTGGTGATAACGAGTTTTGTTCTGATCTTACCCTCATCCTTTTGGTGATGGCGATCATTGAGTCTGTTTCAGCTTATTATCATCCTTTTGGTGATAACAAGTTTTGAAGTTCTGTCCTTATTATCATCCTTTTGGTGATAACAAGTTCGGTTTGTTTGATCTTATTGTCATCCTTTTGGTGTCAGTGATATTTAAGGTTATTGACTTATTATCATCCTTTTGGTGGTAACAAGTTTGTGTCTTGATCCTACCTTCATCCTTTTGGTGATGGTGATCAATTGCGTTGTGTCCTTATTATCGTCCTTTTGGCGATAACAAGTTTTTGTCTTTTAATTATACCTTCATCCTTTTGGTGATTGGTGATTGGTGACTTATTATCATCCTTTTGGTGATAACAAGTTTTTGTCTTGATCCTTCTGTCATCCTTTTGGTGATGGTGATCAATTGCGCGTGTGCTTATTATCATCCTTTTGGTGGTAATAAGTTTGGTCGTTTGACAATACCTTCATCCTTTTGGTGATGGTGATTGTTGACTTATTATCATCCTTTTGGTGATAACAAGTTTGTGTCTTGATCCTACCTTCATCCTTTTGGTGATGGTGATCAATGGTGGTGTGTGCTTATTACCATCCTTTTGGTGGTAACAAGTTTTGTCGTTTGACAATACCTTCATCCTTTTGGTGATGGTGATTGTTGACTTATTATCATCCTTTTGGTGATAACAAGTTTGTCTTGATCCTACCTTCATCCTTTTGGTGATCGTGATCAATTGCGTGTGTGCTTATTATCATCCTTTTGGTGGTAACAAGTTTTGTCGTTTGACAATACCTTCATCCTTTTGGTGATGGTGATTGTTGACTTATTATCATCCTTTTGGTGATAACAAGTTTGTCTTGATCTTACCTTCATCCTTTTGGTGATGGTGATCAATTGCGTTATGTGACTTATTATCGTCCTTTTGGCGATAACAAGTTGTGTCTTTTAATTATACCTTCATCCTTTTGGTGATGGTGATTGTTGACTTATTATCATCCTTTTGGTGATAACGAGGTTTTGTTTCGATCTTACTATCATCCTTTTGGTGATGGGGATCCTTTGAGTTGTGTGACTTATTATCATCCTTTTGGTGGTAACAAGTTTTGTTTTAATTATACCTTCATCCTTTTGGTGATGGTGATTGTTTTGACTTATTATCATCCTTTTGGTGGTAACAAGTTTTGTTATTGGTCTTACCTTCATCCTTTTGGTGACGGTGATCATTGAAGTTATTTGACTTATTATCATCCTTTTGGTGATAACAAGTTTTGTTGTTGGATCTTACCTTCATCCTTTTGGTGACGGTGATCTTTGAAGTTGATGAGTCAACTATCATCCTTTTGGTGATAGCCTTGATATTATGCTCTCGGTAATGAGAAACTTTGCCAGAATAACCATCATCCTTTTGGTGACGGACATCATCCTTTTGGTGATGGAAATCTTTGGACTGTGTCTAAATTTCATCCTTTTGGTGATAGCGAGACTTGTTATTGATCTTACCATCATCCTTTTGGTGATGACGATATTTATTGTAGCCACTGTAACCATCATCCTTTTGGTGATGACTACTTTTGAAGCTCGGCTTATCCATCATCCTTTTGGTGATGATGATCCTGGAAATCATGGTGAATTAATATCATCCTTTTGGTGATAGCAAGTCCTACTGTCACCCTTTTGGTGCCAGAAAGCATGTCCACCTTTGTCTTTACATCAGATACGACCTTGGCAAGACCTGAACGTTGATTCGAGGGTTGGCATTGATCGGGCATTCTACCCTACTACCTTGACATCTATCGCATTTTCATCTGCATCTCTCCATTGCATTCCAAGGGACAAAATTTGGATCCTTTCGTATTTAATTACCTTCCACCACGAATGTATGATGACCATTGTCATTCTTAGCTTCTAATTCAAGATAATTAAATAGGGGCAGCTGTCGTACCCCAATTTTGTCCGGGCTTATTTTAATTTTTTCAAATTAATTTCAGTTTCATTTTAGCATCATACGCATAACATGACATACATTGCATCATGAATAACCCCTGAAATGTCAGTCAAAATGAATTTATTTGAGAATACAGAAAAATCGGTTGAATCGTCAAAATTTGAGGAAATACTGTATTTTTAATAAGTATGTTTTGTCTTGGCAATTTTAGTGTGACCAGTTCTTTTTTGTACTCGATTTCTATTTTTTAATTGGTCAAATATTCAAATTTTAGTTAGTTTTAAGTATTAGCTATTTAATTAAATTTTGGTTAGTTTTTAATATTAGTTGATTTTTAAATATTAGTTTATTCAATTAAATATTAGTTAGATTTTCTAAAATATTAGTTAATTTTTTTTATATATATATTAGTTAGATTTTTTTAATATTAGTTAGTTAATTAAGATAGGTAGCATTTATTTTAATCAAATGTCAATTAGCTTTTTTTTTAATGTTTTTATGTCCTTGAGTGAGTAATGAGATTGTTAAAATAAATGAATAAATGTTTTAGCCTTGGATTCTCTTTTGGTCTGCCAGCTGCTACCCCACTATCTCCCTCCATTCCCAACAAAATCTTCCCACATTTTCTAACTCTCTCTCTAAGAAACGACAAAAAATAAAAAGAAGAAAAAGATCTTCAGCGCTCACAAGAACGCGTCCTTCACTCTCTCACTCTCCTCTCAACAGACCAACCACCCACTATTCATTTTTCCTCGTTCTCACTCTCACAAAAAGACGCTCTCCCTCACTATTCATTCACTCTCTCTAAAAAACTCTGAAAAAATCTCATTCACTCGGATTCCCTCACAGAAAACACACCTCACTATCTCACCAAATCCCCCGAATCTCTCTTCTCTCTCAAAAAAATCGAAAAAAGTAAAAAAAGGAGAGAAGGAAAAGGAGATTCTTCATCTCCAACGAACCATGCACAACCCTCACGAAACCCTCACCGTATCCGCCTTCCAAACCCTCACCACCTCAAAAACCATCGCCTCCGCCGTTAACCCTCCATCCACCGTCAAAATCGCCGTCAAAACCTTCGACCACCGCTCTCACCACAAATCCACCGTAAAACCCTCACGAAGAACCCTTGTCTCCGCTCGGTATCCATCTTCATCACCCTCCGTCCTTCTCCTCACCGTGCACCGCTCAACAACACAAACACCGTTTCACTACCAAACGCGATCGGCAACCCTTTAACCCTAAATTACCGCCGTTCAGCCTCGCGATCTCAAACCCCTGCCGTCGAAATCGCGACCGTAATCAAAAACCCACGTCACCACCAACTCGCGCGATTTCTTCTCCACAGCATCGCAAGAGCCTTTTTAACCGCTTTTGATTGAAGTTTGTTTTCTCGACTCGCTTCGCCGGCAACAACCGCGGACTCGTTTTGTCACTACCTTCAAACAACATCGCCGCTAATAGCCAACAACAACATAGTCTGCTGTTCAGTTGTAAACAAGGGTTTCTTGAGTTCCGCCTTCAAACCGATCCACTTTTGGTTCAAATTCCGTCACACCTCAAAAGCAGCTGTTATTTACATTGGTAATAATTTGAACTCGTCAAAGTTTTACCTGTTTACAGCATTCTGTATTTTCCAGTTAAACCATATTTTGATGCATTGTGTGTTGGCTGCTGTTGTGACTTATAGTTTGTAGGCATGAGTTTATAGTCCAATATGTTTTATTGTTGTTTGATTCAAATAAACTTTTGTTTTGAAGTTGTGTGAAATTTGTAAATAGTGAAGCGCTACTGCAGGAAGCTCATAATCAACTTTGATTTGGCATTTTTTGTGTAAAAATTATGATAAGTTTTAATTTATCCCAATTCTGTTCTAATCATGTGAGCTGTATGAACTAGGTTGGATTTTCAACTTGAATCAATTTTGTTGAGGTTAAATTTATGTGTATGAGTGAGTATATGTTGCCCGGTGCTATAGATTTTGAGAGGTGAATTCCGGTGTTTATTTCGGTTCGTCATGTGCTGTAGCATTCTTCTTGGATGTAAATGCTGTAAAATAATTCTACAGATTGATTAAGTTATGCCATTGCTTTTCGGTTGTGTCAATTCTATAATTTCTATAACATGTTGATTTAAGTTTGTGTAAATATTGTACTGTCCATCCTCTTAATTGCATTTTCAATTGTCAACGTTGCTTTGTAATTGAGACTGATGTAATAACTTTGGAAATCATGTGGTGATTATTTGGCATTCATTTTGGTTATCCGGCGTGTGTGTCAAATTGGTTTAAAACTGAATATCAAGATTCAAATGCAGTTATGTTTTTGTTTGTTTTGTTTGCAATATAATGAGCTGTTGCGGTTTGCAATATTCAAGTTTTTTTGAGGCAGTAAATGTGTATCAGTGAGATGCGATAATGCTTTATGGTTATGCCTCACCTTTTCCGTTTCAATATTAATTTATGATTGATAATGATGCTTGAATGCTATAAAAACAAGTTTTAATGTTATGTTTTTTAATGTGTCAAAGTAATCCATATGTTGTTGGAAAGTATAGGAATTTTATTTGAGTTAAAGTGTGAGCTTGCAGTAGTTTGAATTCTATTTAAGTGAGAAGTAGTTATAATGTGGAATAATGCCAATCCATCTTTAAAGGCTCAATTGAAATAAATAAATTGAACATTCTTTCTCTTTTGATTCAATTAAAATTGATTAAAATTTCAATTAGCTTAATTAATCAATTTTAATTAACTTAATTATTTGGTTTAACTAAATAATTTTGATAATTAATTTTAATTAATTCAATTAATCGATTTAATCAAATTTTAATAAATTACTTTTGTTAAAAGGAAATTGATCAATTCTTCCTACTCTCACAAACTCCATATTATTTCAACAAAAAAGAACTATTTCATGTCATCATCATTTCATAAACCATTTTCAATTTTATTTTCAATTCATCATCCAATACAAACCAATTTCAAAAGTCACATCATAACAATTCTTGATTCAAACATCAAGCCCATTTTAAAAAAAAAACACCCTTGTAAGTCGATTGCTCGTAGCATCGCCATCAACCTCACATAGCTTACTCTTCGGCTTTCTTACAATGAAACCTACTTGGTTATTGATTAATTGAGTAGATGAAATAATACACTAAATAAAATTCATTTATTCAATCAACACAAATTCAAATCATTTCTTCAAACCATTCAACTTCAAAAGAATTTTCTCTTTCAAACATAAACTTGGGATGAAAAGGAGATAGTAAGCGTATGCTTCACTATTTCTCAAGCACTTGAATAATTGGCGTACGCCATATTGCGCGAGTTCTTGTCACCCGATTAAATCTTAAATCACATCTTCCAAATCAACTACAAATCTTAAATCCTTTTTATTCCATATTTCAGATGAAAAGAGGATAGGAGGCGTACGCCTCCCTATCTTTCGATTATTCGAATAATTGGCGAACGCCACATTGCTCGAATCTTCGTCATCAATTCAAAACCACAATCGAATAAACTCAAATCATACCAAATCCAAACCTACCAATCCAAAATACAAATCAAATACGATATCTAAAACATATCTTTTACAACTTAAACTTCGGATGACAAAAGATGAGAGGCGTACGCCTCGCCATCTCTCGATTATTTGAATAATTGGGGAACGCCATATTGCCCAAATTATCGACTTCCGACTAAAACACGCTAAATAAACTGGGATAAAGGAATAAGTGGCGTACGCCTCATTATCCTTTGAATAAGCAAGTAGGAGGCGTACGCCTCACTACCGTGCATATTCAACATCCACAAACAAACTTTCAAAATAATCTGAATGAAAAAGGAATAGAAGGCGGACGCCTTATTACTCCTCGAAAGAATTGGACGATTGGTGAACACCACATTGCTCAATCTTTCGTCATTCTTCAAAAAACATCTCAAACAAATCAAACCTAATTTCCCGCCCCCGAGCGATCGAAACCAATCAAACCAAAACACCCAAACACATCAATTCAACATGTCACCCCCGCGTGACCAAAACCTCTTCAAAAGAACACTGTCAATCCTTTCTAATGCGCACAACAAACCAGTGCTAGAGCCTCCCCCGAGAGTAGACAATGCCAGCGTTTAGCCGTTAGAACACCGACCTACAAAGTTGTTCATCAAAATAAAACCCACCAAATATTCGTAGTAGCCCGAACTACGAATGCTCTGATTTCCTTATTGCACCATAAGGATACGTAGGCAGGAGATTGCTGTATCTTCGCGAGCACACTAATAAAAAACCTTCCGTTTCCCCCTCCTGAGGTCTTCATCCATATCTATCATCAATTCTAATCACTCGAAGCAAGCAGATAAACAGTCAATTAACAGTCAAATAGCAAAATCAGACTAAGAGGTTCCCGTTGAGTACAACGGACGTGAGGGGTGCTAATACTTTTCCCTTGCGTAATTGACTCCCGAACCCGAATATGGTTGCGACGACCATTATTCTAATTTCTAAAGGTTTTCTCGATATTTTCCTATTCCTTCATTGGAATAAATAAAGTTCGGTGGCGACTCTGTTCGAACAATATTTTTCCGCGTTCCATCGCGAGGGATCGCATTTTTTCGAGGTGCGACAGACTGGCGACTCTGCTGGGGACCCTGCTCCAAGCAAGAGAGAGTCTAGCCTAACTTAGTCTGATTTTGCTATGACTATTAGAATATGTTCTTTTCTTCCATGCTTATTGCTCTGTATTTTATTCTGATTGCTTGTGTTGTATATAATTTGTCTTGATACTTTGATATGGGGCTTGATGTATGTTGTGAGATAAGCTCCATACCCGAGCTTCGAGAAAAACTTAGAACCCGGAGTTCTGTAGTATTGAACCGGGGGGTGTACACCTCATTGGGACAATACGAAGACTCCACCTGGAGTAGATCTGTTTGGAGTTTCCATCACAATATGGCTAGCCCATCATTGTGGGGGAGGTTCTAAACACGATCCGTGACTCTAGGGACCTCGCCTTAAACCCAAGTTTTGTTTTCATGATTGGCGATTGTGTAGTATTGAATCGAAGGGGTTACACCCTGTTCGAACAATACGAGAATCCCACTTAGATTTGATCATTTCAGAACTCCCATCACGATGTGGCTAGCCCACCATTGCGAGGATGTTTTAAACTTGATCTGTGAGTCTAAGTTCCTTCCTTGAAAACATAACTTTAGAACCTACCTTTGGGGAATTTCTTGTGATCAGAGAAACCTTTGCTGCTTCCTTTTATCCTGACGTACCTGACGTGTGGATAATCTTGAGTATTGGTACTCCTTTGCAAAAAACATGGCAGAATTTCATGCATTTTGCATATCATCAACATGCATTGCATATCATTGTCCAGAAACAAAAAAACTTACACCATACTCTACCCTTTGTCCAGTAACGCTGACTACTCGACACCGGTACGAGACACGCAGCAATTACAAGATGACGCTTGAACAACTTGAAGCCAACCAGGTTTCGATGAGAACAGACATTGACTCCATGCAGGCAAAGATGGATCGCTTGCTAGAGACCATGTTACTCTTGGCCCAGAAGGAAAAAGATGCTGAGACCAGTGCCGAAGCCAGAAGAGTTGCTGCCCAGTTTGGATCGCCATCACTTAGCATCCCTGGAGTAACTGATCTTGATGGTAATCCGGCCCAGCCTGGAGGAGGACCGATCCCTATTCCGATCCCAATTGTCAATATAAACCCCCATGAGCACTCTGCTACATCTGCTCGCCATGGATCCATGATGGGTGACGAAGATCCATAGGACGCCTTCTTCATGCCACAACCCGCCAAACCTGCTGTTGGAGGTCTCCTAGACCCAGCTGTTGATAGACTCCATGCTTTGGAGGAAAAGTTTAAGTCCTTAGAGGTTCACACTACTCCCGGTTTGGACGCTGTCGATATGTGCCTGGTTCTAGGATTGGTGATTCCACAGAAGTTCAAAGTCCCGGACTTTGACAAATACAAAGGGATCAGTTGCCCGAGAACACACCTTAGAGCCTACTGTCGCAAGATGGCTGCCCACATCAGTAATGATCAACTCCTGATTCATTACTTCCAAGATAGTCTCAGCGGGGCATCCTTGGAGTGGTACATGCAACTTGAGAGAGGTCAGGTCCAGTCATGGAGAGACCTTGCTGAAGCTTTCCTCAGGAATTATCAGTACAATACTGATCTAGCGCCCAACCGCACCCAACTGCAAGACATGACTCAACGCAACAACGAGTCATTCAAGGAATACGCCCAGCGTTGGAGAGAGCTAGCAGCTCGTGTTCAACCTCCTCTCCTTGACAAAGAGCTAATCGACATGTTTATGGGAACTCTACATACCCAATACATGGAGAAAATGGTAGGATCCAGTTTCCCAACTTTTGCTGAGGTCGTCTCCGTGGGAGAACGAATCGAGAGCCAAATCAAGAAGGGAAAGTTACCTTGTGCTGCTAATGCTTCAAGTGGGATGAAGAAACCTTATCCTAATATCCCAAAGAAGCCAGAGGGTCAGACCAACGCCATAATGAGAGGAGGAGGATATAGGACACCTTCATATGCCCCTACGCCTTATCATCAGGTTTCCGCGGTCATCCCGACACCGTATCAGCCACCATATCAACAACCATATCAACAGCCGGCTTACCAACAGCCGCAACAGAATCAACAGCAACGTGCTCAACCACGTCCACCTAACCAGCAAAGAGCAAGGAGGCCAGAAAGATATTTCGATCCTTTGCCAGTATCATATAGCAAGATCCTCCCCTACCTACTAAAGGATGGATCGGTTGTTCTGAAGGAGATAACACCTGCAACTCCACCATATCCTCCAGGCTACGACGCCAATGCTCACTGCGAGTATCACATGGGTGCTCCAGGGAACACAATAGAGAACTGTAAGGCTTTCAAGCACAAGGTTCAAGATTTGGTTGATAGTAAAGCACTTACATTCACGCCAGTGAGGCCAAACGTTGCAACAAACCCCATGCCAGCGCATGCAGAATCAAGTGAAGCTCGAAGGTAAAGCTTCCCACCGGCCTGAACAAGCAGAGCGATTCCTCACAAAGAATCAAGAGATGAAGGCCTATTCATTTGAATGAAGGCAATCCTTATGCCAGTTTTACCATATTGCATTCTTGTAATTTGATCTTGTTTGTTTAAGTACTGTATGCTTTAAACATTGTTATTTGTATTTGGTCTCATTAATGGGATGATTATGCATGTTTTGAATCAATCTTTCATATTCACTCATCTATCACATTTCCAAATCACAAACACATACTTTTTCACCTCACTTTCTTCATCACACTATTGTTAGTAAATGTTGGAAGGAGGATGACAAAAACACAATACTCATAATTATTGATCGTATGCTTTCGGATAAAATCCTGCTAATGATGTACAGGCATTGTTTCAAATCCCCAAACACTGGAGAGATAAGGAGTTAATCCCTAGTCAACCACTTCGAGCCTAGAAGTAGGAGTTTCTTTCGGATCTACAAACCCTTACGCTTAACCTGGGGCAGGGTAGTGTTCAGTTAATCTGACTACACATTCAAATTACAAGATGAAATATCCCATACAAGGATCAACCATATGACATTCTTCGCACACATCTTGAAGTGTCGAAGAAACCATACAAATACAAAATTTATGTCGGTTGTTCTTCAATGATCAAGGACTTGGCAGTCACAATTTCCAAAAAAAATCAAAGAAAGAGCCCGCTAAGTCCAAAACCCTGAAAGGAGACTTAGGCAAAAATAGGGGCAATCCCGATGGATCAAAGCTTCAACAAGCGGTCCATGCAAAAGTTAGGGATCAAAAACAAAAATCGAAAGAGACAATGAAAGTCCTCAACAAAACAAGACAAGATTCAGTGACCACCATACCAAAATCAAAGGGTCACCGACATCCAAAAAAAAACGAAATAAGGTGGCTGCCATTCCAAGAGACCTTGAATCACCATCTTTATCGTTACACCTGCAAAAGACGAATGTGTGTGAATTAACTGAACATAGGATTGGAGATCATCATGAAGAAGGGGTGGGTTAAAGTGAACTTTGAGCCTTATATCCTTTTGTTTCAATAACCATGAACCAAGCCACGTTACAACCCTCAAAAGACCTAATTGAAGTAAGGTTTATTCTGAAAGCATGCTATAGCAAGGTTGAGTAAACCGACTCCTAGAGATTTGCTAATATTCTCTTCCCACTATATCACTCACACGCTAGCTAAATCAGCACCGCGTTTGGACTCATGATCCACTCGCCACACACTACCACAACACTCCAAATGAATGATTGTTTTTCAAAACTTGCATAACTATTGCATTAAAATCACTATTTCCTGAATAACAATTCTTAACTGTTAGTCAGTACTTGACATCGAGAAAATTCCAACAAGGGGCAATTCAAGAGGCACGTGATCGTCAGTGATGACACGAATCAAGACCATCCTATGAATCAGGGGCATGGCATCATCTTGATTATATTGACATAAAAAGCAGTCAGTATAAGGCAAATCTCCAAGCATCGGTTGATCAGGGAGGAGAAACACTTCAAAAACTCAGTTCGGCTGAGGCAAGTCCCTCAAAGGCTAATCAGGGGCAGACCATTGCAAGATTCAGGAGTTGGAAAAAACAGACTCAGACCACATCATCGGATAACCACTCCCAAGGTTTCCTTTCAAGGAGAATTCCTGTGAACACCCTACAGTCAGGGGCAAGACAAGTTGCAAGGGGCAAATTCCCTTCATATCTTCAAGACAATCAAGCAGATTGCATCAGACACTAGTAATTGCTTGAATTCACAATAAAAACCTCGAAAGTTCATACCAGTACAACATCACATCTTAACAAGAAACCTTGCAACACGTCAAAAGCACAATCATCATGCACTGATCACGTCGCTATGCTCAGTTACAGGCTGACCAAACTCATCAGGAAGAAGAAGTCGAGATCTTCTCAAAGACGAATACAC
Organism: Lathyrus oleraceus; assembly: GCF_024323335.1. Taxonomy (NCBI): domain Eukaryota; kingdom Viridiplantae; phylum Streptophyta; class Magnoliopsida; order Fabales; family Fabaceae; genus Lathyrus; species Lathyrus oleraceus. The sequence continues at coordinate 125,564,739 of NC_066579.1, forward strand.
AATATAGCAACAAGAGATCAAACTTGGGGCACCAAGAGTATCCGCATCTATTGCGTGTTCATCGCATCATCAACTACTGAGTGTCGGGAAGTCAGATCCTTTCACCAATCAATAGCTCAATCCACATTGACAACTACCAGAAAACCCAAAGCCCACCTTGCTGGCACCCACACAAAAACAAATACAACCAACACTGGTTTCCAGAAAGTACACTGCCTTTGAGAAGGGGGCCAATCCCAAACAAACCAATCAGTCTTTGCATTCAAACATGCATCACATGCATCACATGCATCACCTCATACATAATACATACATATCATTCATGTACATAACACGAATCAAAATCCAAGGTTTAGTCGTAGGCATCCAGGCCAACCCTTAGTTGAGTCATTGTTTTTCTCTGAGTAAGTTCCTACCCTATTATCGGGCATTCCACATTGAGCATCCCTCAAGGAGTCGTTTCCTTCAACCTTTTGTTGACAAGATGTTATCCTCAGCTAAGTCAAAACAATGTTTCTCCAAAACACTTACCTTGTTTCGCGTTGAGCGTCCCTCAACAAGTCGTTTCCTGTAACCTTTTGTTGACAGAAATTACGTCTCCCCAGAGAATATTGGTTCTGCAACCTTTTGTTGTGGATACCCCAAGCAAGTCTTAACCAGCAATGTTCCAACACTACCCAGCAAATCAGGTTTACTGAACTTTGTCAGTAGCCATACTTCTCCAAATATTTTTCTCACTATCATCCTTTTGGTGAAAGTCCGTTGAGGAATAATATTGATCATCGTCCTGTTCACGATCACCGTTATCCTTTTGGTAATGGTAAATCCTTAACATTTGTGATCTTACCGTCATCCTTTTGGTGTCGAAGATCCTTGAAGTTTTGGTCTAACCTTCATCCTTTTGGTGAATGGTGACCTCTACAGTTATTACAACCTACCGTCATCCTTTTGGTGTCGGCGATCCTTATGGTGATAAGCGATCCTTGTCATTTTGGTTCAACCATCATCCTTTTGGTGATGACGTCTAGTTTAATCTAAAATCATCCTTTTGGTGATAGAGATTACGGAGTTTGGTTTAAGCTATCATCCTTTTGGTGATGGTGACACTTGAAAAAATCCAACCCCCACTGTCATCCTTCTGGTGTCAACAATACTTGAAGTTATTATAACTTATTATCATCCTTTTGGTGGTAACAAGTTTGGAAGTTATGATCTCACCGTCATCCTTTTGGTGATGGTGATTGTGGATTCATTATCATCCTTTTGGTGATAACGAGTTCTGTTGTTTGTAGTACCTTCATCCTTTTGGTGGTGGTGACTATTGACTTATTATCATCCTTTTGGTGATAACAAGTTTTGTTGATTGGTCTTACCTTCATCCTTTTGGTGACGGTGACCATTTGAGTTATGGGCTCATTATCATCCTTTTGGTGATAACGAGTTTTGTTCTGATCTTACCCTCATCCTTTTGGTGATGGCGATCATTGAGTCTGTTTCAGCTTATTATCATCCTTTTGGTGATAACAAGTTTTGAAGTTCTGTCCTTATTATCATCCTTTTGGTGATAACAAGTTCGGTTTGTTTGATCTTATTGTCATCCTTTTGGTGTCAGTGATATTTAAGGTTATTGACTTATTATCATCCTTTTGGTGGTAACAAGTTTGTGTCTTGATCCTACCTTCATCCTTTTGGTGATGGTGATCAATTGCGTTGTGTCCTTATTATCGTCCTTTTGGCGATAACAAGTTTTTGTCTTTTAATTATACCTTCATCCTTTTGGTGATTGGTGATTGTTGACTTATTATCATCCTTTTGGTGATAACAAGTTTTTGTCTTGATCCTTCTGTCATCCTTTTGGTGATGGTGATCAATTGCGCGTGTGCTTATTATCATCCTTTTGGTGGTAACAAGTTTGGTCGTTTGACAATACCTTCATCCTTTTGGTGATGGTGATTGTTGACTTATTATCATCCTTTTGGTGATAACAAGTTTGTGTCTTGATCCTACCTTCATCCTTTTGGTGATGGTGATCAATGGTGGTGTGTGCTTATTACCATCCTTTTGGTGGTAACAAGTTTTGTCGTTTGACAATACCTTCATCCTTTTGGTGATGGTGATTGTTGACTTATTATCATCCTTTTGGTGATAACAAGTTTGTCTTGATCCTACCTTCATCCTTTTGGTGATGGTGATCAATTGCGTGTGTGCTTATTATCATCCTTTTGGTGGTAACAAGTTTTGTCGTTTGACAATACCTTCATCCTTTTGGTGATGGTGATTGTTGACTTATTATCATCCTTTTGGTGATAACAAGTTTGTCTTGATCTTACCTTCATCCTTTTGGTGATGGTGATCAATTGCGTTATGTGACTTATTATCGTCCTTTTGGCGATAACAAGTTGTGTCTTTTAATTATACCTTCATCCTTTTGGTGATGGTGATTGTTGACTTATTATCATCCTTTTGGTGATAACGAGGTTTTGTTTCGATCTTACTATCATCCTTTTGGTGATGGGGATCCTTTGAGTTGTGTGACTTATTATCATCCTTTTGGTGGTAACAAGTTTTGTTTTAATTATACCTTCATCCTTTTGGTGATGGTGATTGTTTTGACTTATTATCATCCTTTTGGTGGTAACAAGTTTTGTTATTGGTCTTACCTTCATCCTTTTGGTGACGGTGATCATTGAAGTTATTTGACTTATTATCATCCTTTTGGTGATAACAAGTTTTGTTGTTGGATCTTACCTTCATCCTTTTGGTGACGGTGATCTTTGAAGTTGATGAGTCAACTATCATCCTTTTGGTGATAGCCTTGATATTATGCTCTCGGTAATGAGAAACTTTGCCAGAATAACCATCATCCTTTTGGTGACGGACATCATCCTTTTGGTGATGGAAATCTTTGGACTGTGTCTAAATTTCATCCTTTTGGTGATAGCGAGACTTGTTATTGATCTTACCATCATCCTTTTGGTGATGACGATATTTATTGTAGCCACTGTAACCATCATCCTTTTGGTGATGACTACTTTTGAAGCTCGGCTTATCCATCATCCTTTTGGTGATGATGATCCTGGAAATCATGGTGAATTAATATCATCCTTTTGGTGATAGCAAGTCCTACTGTCACCCTTTTGGTGCCAGAAAGCATGTCCACCTTTGTCTTTACATCAGATACGACCTTGGCAAGACCTGAACGTTGATTCGAGGGTTGGCATTGATCGGGCATTCTACCCTACTACCTTGACATCTATCGCATTTTCATCTGCATCTCTCCATTGCATTCCAAGGGACAAAATTTGGATCCTTTCGTATTTAATTACCTTCCACCACGAATGTATGATGACCATTGTCATTCTTAGCTTCTAATTCAAGATAATTAAATAGGGGCAGCTGTCGTACCCCAATTTTGTCCGGGCTTATTTTAATTTTTTCAAATTAATTTCAGTTTCATTTTAGCATCATACGCATAACATGACATACATTGCATCATGAATAACCCCTGAAATGTCAGTCAAAATGAATTTATTTGAGAATACAGAAAAATCGGTTGAATCGTCAAAATTTGAGGAAATACTGTATTTTTAATAAGTATGTTTTGTCTTGGCAATTTTAGTGTGACCAGTTCTTTTTTGTACTCGATTTCTATTTTTTAATTGGTCAAATATTCAAATTTTAGTTAGTTTTAAGTATTAGCTATTTAATTAAATTTTGGTTAGTTTTTAATATTAGTTGATTTTTAAATATTAGTTTATTCAATTAAATATTAGTTAGATTTTCTAAAATATTAGTTAATTTTTTTTATATATATATTAGTTAGATTTTTTTAATATTAGTTAGTTAATTAAGATAGGTAGCATTTATTTTAATCAAATGTCAATTAGCTTTTTTTTTAATGTTTTTATGTCCTTGAGTGAGTAATGAGATTGTTAAAATAAATGAATAAATGTTTTAGCCTTGGATTCTCTTTTGGTCTGCCAGCTGCTACCCCACTATCTCCCTCCATTCCCAACAAAATCTTCCCACATTTTCTAACTCTCTCTCTAAGAAACGACAAAAAATAAAAAGAAGAAAAAGATCTTCAGCGCTCACAAGAACGCGTCCTTCACTCTCTCACTCTCCTCTCAACAGACCAACCACCCACTATTCATTTTTCCTCGTTCTCACTCTCACAAAAAGACGCTCTCCCTCACTATTCATTCACTCTCTCTAAAAAACTCTGAAAAAATCTCATTCACTCGGATTCCCTCACAGAAAACACACCTCACTATCTCACCAAATCCCCTGAATCTCTCTTCTCTCTCAAAAAAATTGAAAAAAGTAAAAAAAGGAGAGAAGGAAAAGGAGATTCTTCATCTCCAACAAACCACGCACAACCCTCACGAAACCCTCACCGTATCCGCCTTCCAAACCCTCACCACCTCAAAAACCATCGCCTCCGCCGTTAACCCTCCATCCACCGTCAAAATCGCCGTCAAAACCTTCGACCACCGCTCTCACCACAAATCCACCGTAAAACCCTCACGAAGAACCCTTGTCTCCGCTCGGTATCCATCTTCATCACCCTCCGTCCTTCTCCTCACCGTGCACCGCTCAACCCTTTAACCCTAAATTACCGCCGTTCAGCCTCGCGATCTCAAACCCCTGCCGTCGAAATCGCGACCGTAATCAAAAACCCACGTCACCACCAACTCGCGCGATTTCTTCTCCACAGCATCGCAAGAGCCTTTTTAACCGCTTTTGATTGAAGTTTGTTTTCTCGACTCGCTTCGCCGGCAACAACCGCGGACTCGTTTTGTCACTACCTTCAAACAACATCGCCGCTAATAGCCAACAACAACATAGTCTGCTGTTCAGTTGTAAACAAGGGTTTCTTGAGTTCCGCCTTCAAACCGATCCACTTTCGGTTCAAATTCCGTCACACCTCAAAAGCAGCTGTTATTTACATTGGTAATAATTTGAACTCGTCAAAGTTTTACCTGTTTACAGCATTCTGTATTTTCCAGTTAAACCATATTTTGATGCATTGTGTGTTGGCTGCTGTTGTGACTTATAGTTTGTAGGCATGAGTTTATAGTCCAATATGTTTTATTGTTGTTTGATTCAAATAAACTTTTGTTTTGAAGTTGTGTGAAATTTGTAAATAGTGAAGCGCTACTGCAGGAAGCTCATAATCAACTTTGATTTGGCATTTTTTGTGTAAAAATTATGATAAGTTTTAATTTATCCCAATTCTGTTCTAATCATGTGAGCTGTATGAACTAGGTTGGATTTTCAACTTGAATCAATTTTGTTGAGGTTAAATTTGTGTGTATGAGTGAGTATATGTTGCCCGGTGCTATAGATTTTGAGAGGTGAATTCCGGTGTTTATTTCGGTTCGTCATGTGCTGTAGCATTCTTCTTGGATGTAAATGCTGTAAAATAATTCTGCAGATTGATTAAGTTATGCCATTGCTTTTCGGTTGTGTCAATTCTATAATTTCTATAACATGTTGATTTAAGTTTGTGTAAATATTGTACTGTCCATCCTCTTAATTGCATTTTCAATTGTCAACGTTGCTTTGTAATTGAGACTGATGTAATAACTTTGGAAATCATGTGGTGATTATTTGGCATTCATTTTGGTTATCCGGCGTGTGTGTCAAATTGGTTTAAACCTGAATATCAAGATTCAAATGCAGTTATGTTTTTGTTTGTTTTGTTTGCAATATAATGAGCTGTTGCGGTTTGCAATATTCAAGTTTTTTTGAGGCAGTAAATGTGTATCAGTGAGATGCGATAATGCTTTATGGTTATGCCTCACCTTTTCCGTTTCAATATTAATTTATGATTGATAATGATGCTTGAATGCTATAAAAACAAGTTTTAATGTTATGTTTTTTAATGTGTCAAAGTAATCCATATGTTGTTGGAAAGTATAGGAATTTTATTTGAGTTAAAGTGTGAGCTTGCAGTAGTTTGAATTCTATTTAAGTGAGAAGTAGTTATAATGTGGAATAATGCCAATCCATCTTTAAAGGCTCAATTGAAACAAATAAATTGAACATTCTTTCTCTTTTGATTCAATTAAAATTGATTAAAATTTCAATTAGCTTAATTAATCAATTTTAATTAACTTAATTATTTGGTTTAACTAAATAATTTTGATAATTAATTTTAATTAATTCAATTAATCGATTTAATCAAATTTTAATAAATTACTTTTGTTAAAAGGAAATTGATCAATTCTTCCCACTCTCACAAACTCCATATTATTTCAACAAAAAAGAACTATTTCATGTCATCATCATTTCATAAACCATTTTCAATTTTATTTTCAATTCATCATCCAATACAAACCAATTTCAAAAGTCACATCATAACAATTCTTGATTCAAACATCAAGCCCATTTTAAAAAAAAACACCCTTGTAAGTCGATTGCTCGTAGCATCGCCATCAACCTCACATAGCTTACTCTTGGGCTTTCTTACAATGAAACCTACTTGGTTATTGATTAATCGAGTAGATGAAATAATACACTAAATAAAATTCATTTATTCAATCAACACAAATTCAAATCATTTCTTCAAACCATTCAACTTCAAAAGAATTTTCTCTTTCAAACATAAACTTGGGATGAAAAGGAGATAGTAAGCGTATGCTTCACTATTTCTCAAGCACTTGAATAATTGGCGTACGCCATATTGCGCGAGTTCTTGTCACCCGATTAAATCTTAAATCACATCTTCCAAATCAACTACAAATCTTAAATCCTTTTTATTCCATATTTCAGATGAAAAGAGGATAGGAGGCGTGCGCCTCCCTATCTTTCGATTATTCGAATAATTGGCGAACGCCACATTGCTCGAATCTTCGTCATCAATTCAAAACCACAATCGAATAAACTCAAATCATACCAAATCCAAACCTACCAATCCAAAATACAAATCAAATACGATATCTAAAACATATCTTTTACAACTTAAACTTCGGATGACAAAAGATGAGAGGCGTACGCCTCGCCATCTCTCGATTATTTGAATAATTGGCGAACGCCATATTGCCCAAATTATCGACTTCCGACTAAAACACGCTAAATAAACTGGGATAAAGGAATAAGTGGCGTACGCCTCATTATCCTTTGAATAAGCAAGTAGGAGGCGTACGCCTCACTACCGTGCATATTCAACATCCACAAACAAACTTTCAAAATAATCTGAATGAAAAAGGAATAGAAGGCGGACGCCTTATTACTCCTCGAAAGAATTGGACGATTGGTGAACACCACATTGCTCAATCTTTCGTCATTCTTCAAAAAACATCTCAAACAAATCAAACCTAATTTCCCGCCCCCGAGCGATCGAAACCAATCAAACCAAAACACCCAAACACATCAATTCAACATGTCACCCCCGCGTGACCAAAACCTCTTCAAAAGAACACTGTCAATCCTTTCTAATGCGCACAGCAAACCAGTGCTAGAGCCTCCCCCGAGAGTAGACAATGCCAGCGTTTAGCCGTTAGAACACCGACCTACAAAGTCGTTCATCAAAACAAAACCCACCAAATATTCGTAGTAGCCCGAACTACGAATGCTCTGATTTCCTTATTGCACCATAAGGATACGTAGGCAGGAGATTGCTGTATCTTCGCGAGCACACTAATAAAAAACCTTCCGTTTCCCCCTCCTGAGGTCTTCATCCATATCTATCATCAATTCTAATCACTCGAAGCAAGCAGATAAACAGTCAATTAACAGTCAAATAGCAAAATCAGACTAAGAGGTTCCCGTTGAGTACAACGGACGTGAGGGGTGCTAATACTTTTCCCTTGCGTAATTGACTCCCGAACCCGAATATGGTTGCGACGACCATTATTCTAATTTCTAAAGGTTTTCTCGATATTTTCCTATTCCTTCATTGGAATAAATAAAGTTCGGTGGCGACTCTGTTCGAACAATATTTTTCCGCGTTCCATCGCGAGGGATCGCATTTTTTCGAGGTGCGACAGACTGGCGACTCTGCTGGGGACCCTGCTCCAAGCAAGAGAGAGTCTAGCCTAACTTAGTCTGATTTTGCTATGACTATTAGAATATGTTCTTTTCTTCCATGCTTATTGCTCTGTATTTTATTCTGATTGCTTGTGTTGTATATAATTTGTCTTGATACTTTGATATGGGGCTTGATGTATGTTGTGAGATAAGCTCCATACCCGAGCTTCGAGAAAAACTTAGAACCCGGAGTTCTGTAGTATTGAACCGGGGGGTGTACACCTCATTGGGACAATACGAAGACTCCACCTGGAGTAGATCTGTTTGGAGTTTCCATCACAATATGGCTAGCCCATCATTGTGGGGGAGGTTCTAAACACGATCCGTGACTCTAGGGACCTCGCCTTAAACCCAAGTTTTGTTTTCATGATTGGCGATTGTGTAGTATTGAACCGAAGGGGTTACACCCTGTTCGAACAATACGAGAATCCCACTTAGATTTGATCATTTCAGAACTCCCATCACGATGTGGCTAGCCCACCATTGCGAGGATGTTTTAAACTTGATCTGTGAGTCTAAGTTCCTTCCTTGAAAACATAACTTTAGAACCTACCTTTGGGGAATTTCTTGTGATCAGAGAAACCTTTGCTGCTTCCTTTTATCCTGACGTACCTGACGTGTGGATAATCTTGAGTATTGGTACTCCTTTGCAAAAAACATGGCAGAATTTCATGCATTTTGCATATCATCAACATGCATTGCATATCATTGTCCAGAAACAAAAAAACTTACACCATACTCTACCCTTTGTCCAGTAACGCTGACTACTCGACACCGGTACGAGACACGCAGCAATTACAAGATGACGCTTGAACATCTTGAAGCCAACCAGGTTTCGATGAGAACAGACATTGACTCCATGCAGGCAAAGATGGATCGCTTGCTAGAGACCATGTTACTCTTGGCCCAGAAGGAAAAAGATGCTGAGACCAGTGCCGAAGCCAGAAGAGTTGCTGCCCAGTTTGGATCGCCATCACTTAGCATCCCTGGAGTAACTGATCTTGATGGTAATCCGGCCCAGCCTGGAGGAGGACCGATCCCTATTCCGATCCCAATTGTCAATATAAACCCCCATGAGCACTCTGCTACATCTGCTCGCCATGGATCCATGATGGGTGACGAAGATCCATACGACGCCTTCTTCATGCCACAACCCGCCAAACCTGCTGTTGGAGGTCTCCTAGACCCAGCTGTTGATAGACTCCATGCTTTGGAGGAAAAGTTTAAGTCCTTAGAGGTTCACACTACTCCCGGTTTGGACGCTGTCGATATGTGCCTGGTTCTAGGATTGGTGATTCCACAGAAGTTCAAAGTCCCGGACTTTGACAAATACAAAGGGATCAGTTGCCCGAGAACACACCTTAGAGCCTACTGTCGCAAGATGGCTGCCCACATCAGTAATGATCAACTCCTGATTCATTACTTCCAAGATAGTCTCAGCGGGGCATCCTTGGAGTGGTACATGCAACTTGAGAGAGGTCAGGTCCAGTCATGGAGAGACCTTGCTGAAGCTTTCCTCAGGAATTATCAGTACAATACTGATCTAGCGCCCAACCGCACCCAACTGCAAGACATGACTCAACGCAACAACGAGTCATTCAAGGAATACGCCCAGCGTTGGAGAGAGCTAGCAGCTCGTGTTCAACCTCCTCTCCTTGACAAAGAGCTAATCGACATGTTTATGGGAACTCTACATACCCAATACATGGAGAAAATGGTAGGATCCAGTTTCCCAACTTTTGCTGAGGTCGTCTCCGTGGGAGAACGAATCGAGAGCCAAATCAAGAAGGGAAAGTTACCTTGTGCTGCTAATGCTTCAAGTGGGATGAAGAAACCTTATCCTAATATCCCAAAGAAGCCAGAGGGTCAGACCAACGCCATAATGAGAGGAGGAGGATATAGGACACCTTCATATGCCCCTACGCCTTATCATCAGGTTTCCGCGGTCATCCCGACACCGTATCAGCCACCATATCAACAACCATATCAACAGCCGGCTTACCAACAGCCGCAACAGAATCAACAGCAACGTGCTCAACCACGTCCACCTAACCAGCAAAGAGCAAGGAGGCCAGAAAGATATTTCGATCCTTTGCCAGTATCATATAGCAAGATCCTCCCCTACCTACTAAAGGATGGATCGGTTGTTCTGAAGGAGATAACACCTGCAACTCCACCATATCCTCCAGGCTACGACGCCAATGCTCACTGCGAGTATCACATGGGTGCTCCAGAGCACACAATAGAGAACTGTAAGGCTTTCAAGCACAAGGTTCAAGATTTGGTTCATAGTAAAGCACTTACGTTCACGCCAGTGAGGCCAAACGTTGCAACAAACCCCATACCAGCGCATGCAGAATCAAGTGAAGCTCGAAGGTAAAGCTTCCCACCGGCCTGAACAAGCAGAGCGATTCCTCACAAAGAATCAAGAGATGAAGGCCTATTCATTTGAATGAAGGCAATCCTTATGCCAGTTTTACCATATTGCATTCTTGTAATTTGATCTTGTTTGTTTAAGTACTGTATGCTTTAAACATTGTTATTTGTATTTGGTCTCATTAATGGGATGATTATGCATGTTTTGAATCAATCTTTCATATTCACTCATCTATCACATTTCCAAATCACAAACACATACTTTTTCACCTCACTTTCTTCATCACACTATTGTTAGTAAATGTTGGAAGGAGGATGACAAAAACACAATACTCATAATTATTGATCGTATGCTTTCGGATAAAATCCTGCTAATGATGTACAGGCATTGTTTCAAATCCCCAAACACTGGAGAGATAAGGAGTTAATCCCTAGTCAACCACTTTGAGCCTAGAAGTAGGAGTTTCTTTCGGATCTACAAACCCTTACGCTTAACCTGGGGCAGGGTAGTGTTCAGTTAATCTGACTACACATTCAAATTACAAGATGAAATATCCCATACAAGGATCAACCATATGACATTCTTCGCACACATCTTGAAGTGTCGAAGAAACCATACAAATACAAAATTTATGTCGGTTGTTCTTCAATGATCAAGGACTTGGCAGTCACAATTTCCAAAAAAAATCAAAGAAAGAGCCCGCTAAGTCCAAAACCCTGAAAGGAGACTTAGGCAAAAATAGGGGCAATCCCGATGGATCAAAGCTTCAACAAGCGGTCCATGCAAAAGTTAGGGATCAAAAACAAAAATCGAAAGAGACAATGAAAGTCCTCAACAAAACAAGACAAGATTCAGTGACCACCATACCAAAATCAAAGGGTCACCGACATCCAAAAAAAAACGAAATAAGGTGGCTGCCATTCCAAGAGACCTTGAATCACCATCTTTATCGTTACACCTGCAAAAGACGAATGTGTGTGAATTAACTGAACATAGGATTGGAGATCATCATGAAGAAGGGGTGGGTTAAAGTGAACTTTGAGCCTTATATCCTTTTGTTTCAATAACCATGAACCAAGCCACGTTACAACCCTCAAAAGACCTAATTGAAGTAAGGTTTATTCTGAAAGCATGCTATAGCAAGGTTGAGTAAACCGACTCCTAGAGATTTGCTAATATTCTCTTCCCACTATATCACTCACACGCTAGCTAAATCAGCACCGCGTTTGGACTCATGATCCACTCGCCACACACTACCACAACACTCCAAATGAATGATTGTTTTTCAAAACTTGCATAACTATTGCATTAAAATCACTATTTCCTGAATAACAATTCTTAACTGTTAGTCAGTACTTGACATCGAGAAAATTCCAACAAGGGGCAATTCAAGAGGCACGTGATCGTCAGTGATGACACGAATCAAGACCATCCTATGAATCAGGGGCATGGCATCATCTTGATTATATTGACATAAAAAGCAGTCAGTATAAGGCAAATCTCCAAGCATCGGTTGATCAGGGAGGAGAAACACTTCAAAAACTCAGTTCGGCTGAGGCAAGTCCCTCAAAGGCTAATCAGGGGCAGACCATTGCAAGATTCAGGAGTTGGAAAAAACAGACTCAGACCACATCATCGGATAACCACTCCCAAGGTTTCCTTTCAAGGAGAATTCCTGTGAACACCCTACAGTCAGGGGCAAGACAAGTTGCAAGGGGCAAATTCCCTTCATATCTTCAAGACAATCAAGCAGATTGCATCAGACACTAGTAATTGCTTGAATTCACAATAAAAACCTCGAAAGTTCATACCAGTACAACATCACATCTTAACAAGAAACCTTGCAACACGTCAAAAGCACAATCATCATGCACTGATCACGTCGCTATGCTCAGTTACAGGCTGACCAAACTCATCAGGAAGAAGAAGTCGAGATCTTCTCAAAGACGAATACACAATATAGCAACAAGAGATCAAACTTGGGGCACCAAGAGTATCCGCATCTATTGCGTGTTCATCGCATCATCAACTACTGAGTGTCGGGAAGTCAGATCCTTTCACCAATCAATAGCTCAATCCACATTGACAACTACCAGAAAACCCAAAGCCCACCTTGCTGGCACCCACACAAAAACAAATACAACCAACACTGGTTTCCAGAAAGTACACTGCCTTTGAGAAGGGGGCCAATCCCAAACAAACCAATCAGTCTTTGCATTCAAACATGCATCACATGCATCACATGCATCACCTCATACATAATACATACATATCATTCATGTACATAACACGAATCAAAATCCAAGGTTTAGTCGTAGGCATCCAGGCCAACCCTTAGTTGAGTCATTGTTTTTCTCTGAGTAAGTTCCTACCCTATTATCGGGCATTCCACATTGAGCATCCCTCAAGGAGTCGTTTCCTTCAACCTTTTGTTGACAAGATGTTATCCTCAGCTAAGTCAAAACAATGTTTCTCCAAAACACTTACCTTGTTTCGCGTTGAGCGTCCCTCAACAAGTCGTTTCCTGTAACCTTTTGTTGACAGAAATTACGTCTCCCCAGAGAATATTGGTTCTGCAACCTTTTGTTGTGGATACCCCAAGCAAGTCTTAACCAGCAATGTTCCAACACTACCCAGCAAATCAGGTTTACTGAACTTTGTCAGTAGCCATACTTCTCCAAATATTTTTCTCACTATCATCCTTTTGGTGAAAGTCCGTTGAGGAATAATATTGATCATCGTCCTGTTCACGATCACCGTTATCCTTTTGGTAATGGTAAATCCTTAACATTTGTGATCTTACCGTCATCCTTTTGGTGTCGAAGATCCTTGAAGTTTTGGTCTAACCTTCATCCTTTTGGTGAATGGTGACCTCTACAGTTATTACAACCTACCGTCATCCTTTTGGTTTCGGCGATCCTTATGGTGATAAGCGATCCTTGTCGTTTTGGTTCAACCATCATCCTTTTGGTGATGACGTCTAGTTTAATCTAAAATCATCCTTTTGGTGATAGAGATTACGGAGTTTGGTTTAAGCTATCATCCTTTTGGTGATGGTGACACTTGAAAAAATCCAACCCCCACTGTCATCCTTCTGGTGTCAACAATACTTGAAGTTATTATAACTTATTATCATCCTTTTGGTGGTAACAAGTTTGGAAGTTATGATCTCACCGTCATCCTTTTGGTGATGGTGATTGTGGATTCATTATCATCCTTTTGGTGATAACGAGTTCTGTTGTTTGTAGTACCTTCATCCTTTTGGTGGTGGTGACTGTCGACTTATTATCATCCTTTTGGTGATAACAAGTTTTGAAGTATTGACTTATTATCATCCTTTTGGTGATAACAAGTTTTGTTGATTGGTCTTACCTTCATCCTTTTGGTGACGGTGACCATTTGAGTTATGGGCTCATTATCATCCTTTTGGTGATAACGAGTTTTGTTCTGATCTTACCCTCATCCTTTTGGTGATGGCGATCATTGAGTCTGTTTCAGCTTATTATCATCCTTTTGGTGATAACAAGTTTTGAAGTTCTGTCCTTATTATCATCCTTTTGGTGATAACAAGTTCGGTTTGTTTGATCTTATTGTCATCCTTTTGGTGTCAGTGATATTTAAGGTTATTGACTTATTATCATCCTTTTGGTGGTAACAAGTTTTGTCTTTTAATTATACCTTCATCCTTTTGGTGATTGGTGATTGTTGACTTATTATCATCCTTTTGGTGATAACAAGTTTTTGTCTTGATCCTTCTGTCATCCTTTTGGTGATGGTGATCAATTGCGCGTGTGCTTATTATCATCCTTTTGGTGGTAACAAGTTTGGTCGTTTGACAATACCTTCATCTTTTTGGTGATGGTGATTGTTGACTTATTATCATCCTTTTGGTGATAACAAGTTTGTGTCTTGATCCTACCTTCATCCTTTTGGTGATGGTGATCAATGGTGGTGTGTGCTTATTACAATCCTTTTGGTGGTAACAAGTTTTGTCGTTTGACAATACCTTCATCCTTTTGGTGATGGTGATTGTTGACTTATTATCATCCTTTTGGTGATAACAAGTTTGTCTTGATCCTACCTTCATCCTTTTGGTGATGGTGATCAATTGCGTGTGTGCTTATTATCATCCTTTTGGTGGTAACAAGTTTTGTCGTTTGACAATACCTTCATCCTTTTGGTGATGGTGATTGTTGACTTATTATCATCCTTTTGGTGATAACAAGTTTGTCTTGATCTTACCTTCATCCTTTTGGTGATGGTGATCAATTGCGTTATGTGACTTATTATCGTCCTTTTGGCGATAACAAGTTGTGTCTTTTAATTATACCTTCATCCTTTTGGTGATGGTGATTGTTGACTTATTATCATCCTTTTGGTGATAACGAGGTTTTGTTTCGATCTTACTATCATCCTTTTGGTGACGGGGATCCTTTGAGTTGTGTGACTTATTATCATCCTTTTGGTGGTAACAAGTTTTGTTTTAATTATACCTTCATCCTTTTGGTGATGGTGATTGTTTTGACTTATTATCATCCTTTTGGTGGTAACAAGTTTGTTATTGGTCTTACCTTCATCCTTTTGGTGACGGTGATCATTGAAGTTATTTGACTTATTATCATCCTTTTGGTGATAACAAGTTTTGTTGTTGGATCTTACCTTCATCCTTTTGGTGACGGTGATCTTTGAAGTTGATGAGTCAACTATCATCCTTTTGGTGATAGCCTTGATATTATGCTCTCGGTAATGAGAAACTTTTCCAGAATAACCATCATCCTTTTGGTGACGGACATCATCCTTTTGGTGATGGAAATCTTTGGACTGTGTCTAAATTTCATCCTTTTGGTGATAGCGAGACTTGTTATTGATCTTACCATCATCCTTTTGGTGATGACGATCTTTATTGTAGCCACTGTAACCATCATTCTTTTGGTGATGACTACTTTTGAAGCTCGGCTTATCCATCATCCTTTTGGTGATGATGATCCTGGAAATCATGGTGAATTAATATCATCCTTTTGGTGATAGCAAGTCCTACTGTCACCCTTTTGGTGCCAGAAAGCATGTCCACCTTTGTCTTTACATCAGATACGACCTTGGCAAGACCTGAACGTTGATTCGAGGGTTGGCATTGATCGGGCATTCTACCCTACTACCTTGACATCTATCGCATTTTCATCTGCATCTCTCCATTGCATTCCAAGGGACAAAATTTGGATCCTTTCGTATTTAATTACCTTCCACCACGAATGTATGATGACCATTGTCATTCTTACCTTCTAATTCAAGATAATTAAATAGGGGCAGCTGTCGTACCCCAATTTTGTCCGGGCTTATTTTAATTTTTTCAAATTAATTTCAGTTTCATTTTAGCATCATACGCATAGCATGACATACATTGCATCATGAATAACCCCTGAAATGTCAGTCAGAATGAATTTATTTGAGAATACAGAAAAATCGGTTGAATCGTCAAAATTTGAGGAAATACTGTATTTTTAATAAGTATGTTTTGTCTTGGCAATTTTAGTGTGACCAGTTCTTTTTTGTACTCGATTTCTATTTTTTAATTGGTCAAATATTCAAATTTTAGTTAGTTTTAAGTATTAGCTATTTAATTAAATTTTGGTTAGTTTTTAATATTAGTTGATTTTTAAATATTAGTTTATTCAATTAAATATTAGTTAGATTTTCTAAAATATTAGTTAATTTTTTATATATATATATATATATATTAGTTAGATTTTTTTAATATTAGTTAGTTAATTAAGATAGGTAGCATTTATTTTAATCAAATGTCAATTAGCTTTTTTTTTTAATGTTTTTATGTCCTTGAGTGAGTAATGAGATTGTTAAAATAAATGAATAAATGTTTTAGCCTTGGATTCTCTTTTGGTCTGCCAGCTGCTACCCCACTATCTCCCTCCATTCCCAACAAAATCTTCCCACATTTTCTAACTCTCTCTCTAAGAAACGACAAAAAATAAAAAGAAGAAAAAGATCTTCAGCGCTCACAAGAACGCGTCCTTCACTCTCTCACTCTCCTCTCAACAGACCAACCACCCACTATTCATTTTTCCTCGTTCTCACTCTCACAAAAAGACGCTCTCCCTCACTATTCATTCACTCTCTCTAAAAAACTCTGAAAAAATCTCATTCACTCGGATTCCCTCACATAAAACACACCTCACTATCTCACCAAATCCCCCGAATCTCTCTTCTCTCTCAAAAAAATTGAAAAAAGTAAAAAAAGGAGATAAGGAAAAGGAGATTCTTCATCACCAACGAACCACGCACAACCCTCACGAAACCCTCACCGTATCCGCCTTCCAAACCCTCACCACCTCAAAAACCATCGCCTCCGCCGTTAACCCTCCATCCACCGTCAAAATCGCCGTCAAAACCTTCGACCACCGCTCTCACCACAAATCCACCGTAAAACCCTCACGAAGAACCCTTGTCTCCGCTCAGTATCCATCTTCATCACCCTCCGTCCTTCTCCTCACCGTGCACCGCTCAACAACACAAACACCGCTTCACTACCAAACGCGATCGACAACCCTTTAACCCTAAATTACCGCCGTTCAGCCTCGCGATCTCAAACCCCTGCCGTCGAAATCGCGACCGTAATCAAAAACCCACGTCACCACCAACTCGCGCGATTTCTTCTCCACAGCATCGCAAGAGCCTTTTTAACCGCTTTGATTGAAGTTTGTTTTCTCGACTCGCTTCGCCGGGCAACAACCGCGGACTCGTTTTGTCACTACCTTCAAAACATCGCCGCTAATAGCCAACAACAACATAGTCTGCTGTTCAGTTGTAAACAAGGGTTTCTTGAGTTTCGCCTTCAAACCGATCCACTTTCGGTTCAAATTCCGTCACACCTCAAAAGCAGCTGTTATTTACATTGGTAATAATTTGAACTCGTCAAAGTTTTACCTGTTTACAGCATTCTGTATTTTCCAGTTAAACCATATTTTGATGCATTGTGTGTTGGCTGCTGTTGTGACTTATAGTTTGTAGGCATGAGTTTATAGTCCAATATGTTTTATTGTTGTTTGATTCAAATAAACTTTGTTTTGAAGTTGTGTGAAATTTGTAAATAGTGAAGCGCTACTGCAGGAAGCTCATAATCAACTTTGATTTGGCATTTTTTGTGTAAAAATATTATAAGTTTTAATTTATCCCAATTCTGTTCTAATCATGTGAGCTGTATGAACTAGGTTGGATTTTCAACTTGAATCAATTTTGTTGAGGTTAAATTTGTGTGTATGAGTGAGTATATGTTGCCGGGTGCTATAGATTTTGAGAGGTGAATTCCGGTGTTATTTCGGTTCGTCATGTGCTGTAGCATTCTTCTTGGATGTAAATGCTGTAAAATAATTCTGCAGATTGATTAAGTTATGCCATTGCTTTTCGGTTGTGTCAATTCTATAATTTCTATAACATGTTGATTTAAGTTTGTGTAAATATTGTACTGTCCATCCTCTTAATTGCATTTCAATTGTCAACGTTGCTTTGTAATTGAGACTGATGTAATAACTTTGGAAATCATGTGGTGATTATTTGGCATTCATTTTGGTTATCCGGCGTGTGTGTCAAATTGGTTTAAAACTGAATATCAAGATTCAAATGCAGTTATGTTTTTGTTTGTTTTGTTTGCAATATAATGAGCTGTTGCGGTTTTGAATTCTATTTAAGTGGAAAGTATTTATAATGTGGAAAATGCCAATCCATCTTTAAAGGCTCAATTGAAACAAATAAATTGAACATTCTTTCTCTTTTGATTCAATTAAAATTGATTAAAATTTCAATTAGTTAATTAATCATTTTAATTAAATAATTATTTGGTTTAACTAAATAATTTTGATAATTAATTTTAATTAATTCAATTAATCGATTTAATCAAATTTAATAAATTACTTTTGTTAAAAGGAA